>NC_072459.1:5764000-5839000 GCF_027596085.1 Anoplopoma fimbria
CAAGGGGTATAATTTAATAGCTAACCTTTCATTACACCATGTCACATTTTAAAGGCTACGATCACCAGTGTTTGTTTTTTGTCACAATCAGTCACGAATACCAATGCTGATGATTAAGGAGTTTTACTTTACATATCCATGCTGTCGCGAAAGATTGTTTAATTACTATTCGGTCTAGTAATTCTATTAATAAAACGTATTACACGGACTAACCTGTCCAGCCAGCATCTCATAGAGCAGCACTCCAAAGGCCCACCAGTCCACAGATTTCCCATAAGGTTGGTAGGCTATGATCTGAAATACAAGAAACCTCGTTCAGTAAAGTCATTTAAATCACTGAGGCAATAAAGGGCAGTGTCAAAGAATAATACTTGTTAAATACACGCTAGAATACCTCAAAGTATGTGTTAAAAAAAAAGTTTGGAACAACCAGCTTTAAGGCCAGAAACAAGGACCAGAGCGTCCGTCGCTCACACACACTCTACCTCAGGAGCGATGTAGTCCGGTGTTCCACAGAAGGTCTTGGTGGTGATTCCGTCAGTCATATTTTCTTTACACATGCCAAAATCTGCTATCTTAATGTGACCCTCACAGTCCAGCATCACGTTGTCCAGCTTCAGGTCTCTGCAGGAGGGAAACGCGACGTTAACGTTCTTTTTACGCTTAAGTTTTCTTCTCCTCCGCATTCTTTCTTGTTCAATTTACCGTTTGGAGTTTAATAGAAAATGATGCAGTGCTTAATGCACGAGGTCAAGCTCCGGTTACACTGATCCAGATGACCGGTTCTGATTTGCAGCTGAGTGGACTGCATCATTTGTGGGGGCGGAAATTCTCGGCATGATATTATTAACAGCAGGAAGCAGTTAATTGTAGTTGAAGTCTAAAAGGTCAAAAAACCTACTTTGCTTCTGTCTCTACTGAGGCTGATTCAAGGAGTCTGAAAATATGATTGATGATTGAATCTGATAGCAGGTCTGAATATTAAAGATTAAAAGGAAGGTGTGATGAATAAACAACAAGAAAATGCAAAATACTCGGATGCAAATATTTCACAGCAAAGCCAATAATACTGGCAGAGATGCACATTTGAAAAAGGTGTTCAAATAGGTTTGAGCATGTGATCAGTCTGTCTGAGGTAGAACTGTTGTCAAGACTAAGCTGCTGTAAGATATTTTATTGAGTTTCCTTTTAGTTGAATGCTCTGAATTAATTGAGTTTCCCCGGGTAAACAGTTCGACTGTGTGTATGTCTTGGGCTTTTATTTTGAAAGGTAATAACCGAAAGTGTGGATCAGGTCTTCGCTGCATTTGTCGAGGAGTAATAAAGTTTGCAGTTCCGTTTGGACAATGGAGCCTCCCTGTTGTTTTCAATTTTGAATATGTATGTTCCACACAACATGATTGGTTGATTGCCTACTTCACTGAAAACAGTTAAAAAAATATATATTTACCTAATTTATCATGGAAAAAAGCCCCAGTGTGTAAATGCCTTAATACACATTATGTTCAACTGTTTCCATTCAGTTCTGAAGTTCTGATATTAAAGTGATACTTATGAATACGGTCATTATACTCGTCATCATTTTAAAACTATTTTCTCCAATTGTGCTGAAATAAACCTTGTTAAAGCCAATGCATCAAAAAAAAACCATTTCATTCAATTCATTAATTATGACTCAAATTTGTGACAAAGGGCCTGCTTTTCAAACCTGTATCACGAAAAAGGTGTAAAAATGTGCTTGGGCTGTTGAAGTAATCAATTTAAAAGTAAACCAAAACTATTAACAAGTTAAAACAACCTTTCATAAACTATTAATCCTCCACAATAAATGTGTTATTCTGTAAATGTTATGTACTTAGTATGTTGTGTGGTGGAGGTTACCTGTAGATGATGCCCTTTAGATGGAGGAAGAACAGACCAATGGCGATCTCCGCTGCATAGAAACTACACACACACACACACACACACACACACACACACACACACACACACACACACACACACACACACACACACACACACACACACACACACACACACACACACACACACACACACACACACACACACACACACACACAAAGAGAAACAAACACAGTAATTAGAAGGAGTCTGAGGGAAAGGACAGGAGGAAAACAGATGGATAATATGTGTGTGTGCGTGTGTGTGTCTGCATAAAAGGTCAGCGCTGTCTCTTCAAGGCCAGAGAGCAGCTGATAAGATCAACAGGAGGAGTCTGGACACACAAACCACGCAGCCAACTACGTTTGTGTGGGCGTGCGCCATCAGTGTCTGTTTGTAAAGTGCACCTAAAAGATGTCAGGAGGCATTTCAGCGGTATGCAGGAATCTGAGGAGCCTGTTTAGAGCTCGTTGGGTGTTTTATCTGTGATCAGCGTGATGACCAGATGGGCGTCGCCACAGCAGGAAGCTAACGCGGCTTAAGATGCTAAACAGGAGAAGAAAATACAAAAAGGTTCAAGGCCTCATCATCATAATCACCCACGGAGCAGAATACCCCGACTATTGTCTAATAAATAAACTAAACAGAGCAGAACAAGTCGACGGCCTTAGATGAAAGAGTTCCTCGCTCCGTTCAGCTTGCCCTCCAGCAGTCTGAACCTTCTGCCAGAAGGAGAGAAACTCTAATTCCCCATAAAGCAGATGAAGGGGTGAACTCCTCCACGGCTTCTCGCTTTTCTCCTCCGACAGCCCGCTTGTCAAATATGTCAGCCCGCTGGTTTGACTTGACACCCGTGATCTCGCCAGCCACCTTAATTATATTCTGCAGTTTCGGAGGTATTCTACCACACACTGGAAAAAAAAAACCACACAGGAGCTGCTGGATTACTTTCATTTCTTTGAAGTTCCTTCAGAGCGGCGACGTGCATCGGGGCGAACAACCTATTTCACCCCGAGGCTCCGCGAGGTTGCTCATCCATCAAACTGCTGATGGCTTATTCAATATGATTTTAAAACGCACTGTGAAACACCTTATAAGCATGGGATTAAGATTTTGTGTTATGATAGCATAAGAATGAATCTTTTTGTGTGTGTGTGTGGGGGCGTGTGTGTGTGTACTCACACAGCGTGGGGCTCTTTGAATTTGCCAACCTGCTGAATCTGATACATGAGATCTCCTCCGTTTATGTACTCCATGACAAAATACAAACGGTCCTACGGAGAGAGAGAGAGAGAGAGAGAGAGAGAGAGAGAGAGAGAGAGAAGTCAAACGTACATGTCTCAGGGAAATGGGAAGCTACAGGGAAATAAAGTAAGATACTGTAGAGAGAAAGGGATCGCTCGGAGGTAGATAAAGAGTGATGGGTCAAATAAGAGCAGATTAAAGAAGAGATACAGAAAATAAATGACACAGGTAGTAAATAGAGGAACAAAAGATGGAGAAAGAGGAAAATGAATCGAGGAGGAGGCGATTGGTTTGTCGTCCAAGCAGTCTTCTACTGAGGGAACACAGCAACATCAATTTAAGAGATAATTCTCCTCCATTATCTGCAGAAATTGCCAATAAGGTACAGTATGTGAGGGATTTGTGTGTGTGTGTGTGTGTGTGTGTGTGTGTGTGTGTGTGGACATGTGTGTGTTGGGAGAAAATGTTGTGTGTGAGTGTATACTTGCACGGCCTGATAAGCCTTATGAACCGTTGTTTGTGGATATGGGCTCCCTGTGTGTATGTCTACAGTTTATGTGTGATTAAATATGCAGTATGTTTGTGTGGATACATGCATGTTATAATTGTCAGTGTGTATGTGTGTGTGTGTGTGTGTGTGTGTGTGTGTGTGTGTGTGTGTGTGTGTGTTATATATAAGTCCCATATATCAAAAGACTTCCTCTGGTCAGAGAATTAGTGCTGAGGAGGATTAACACACTCACTTCTGGTGTGTGTGTGTGTGTGTGTGTGTGTGTGTGTGTGTGTGTGTGTGTGTGTGTGTGTGTGTGAGAGAGCGTAGGCCAGGCCAACTCTATTTGTCCAGCCTTTAACCACAACCTCAAACAGATTCTCAACACGTTGTGTTCACTGATCAATGAAAACATGTAAAAACGAGTATGTTTGCGTAGCATGTGAATGTAAACGACTTGTCCTCGCTGTTATAAGACCACTGAGCTATATTTACTCCTCTGTTGACTCATCTTAAATGTAATATGGATTACACGTCAGAAGATGAGCGTGAATCAAATGTGAATCCGGCCCGTGTGTTCCAGCTGTGAGCTGCTGTTCAGACCACAGCGCTCACCAGCAGCGCGGCGGTGCTCTCCAGCAGGACGCCGCGCCACAGCTCCATTCAGATAGGATGTAATGTGAAGGCGTGGGGGCCGACGGATGGAGTCGGCTTGCAAGGAATGTGAAAATTGAGTGCGTGTGTATATGTACGCAACCAACCAAGAAAAACATTTTCCCATTAAACAGAAGTTCATAGAGAGCCTGAAGCAGCCGCAAAAATAACTGTAAAGTGCAGCAGAATGTTGTTGTTTTTTAGTACGGAATAAACAAACGGGATATTTATGTGTCAGCTAGCGTCAGAGGTGCAAGTAGATAGACTTTGTTACCATCTGTTGGAGCCAGGCTAGCTTTTTCTCCTTGTTTCCAGTCTTTATGCTAAGCTAAACTAACCGTTTGCTGGCTGTAGCCTCATATGTGGTGCACAGATAAAAAGGTATGATACCAGCTTACAGTTGGCAATTGAATAAATGTATTTCCCAAAAATGTTGCACTATTGGTTTAACAAATGAGATATCAGGACAATGAAGTAGTGAAAGTGTTGTTCTAAAATACGAGACTTTTGTTTTTAATAAGACACGGATATATTTTGGTTTTCTGTTCACATACCATGCTCTGGAAAGTGGAGTGCAGCTGTGTTAAGAAGGGGGCTTTCCAGCCAAAGCTAACACTCTCTTCTCCACCATGGTGCATTCAACGTCATCATCCTGGATCACAACGTCCTTCTTCAGGATCTTTATGGCGTACAGCTCCTCTGTCGTTTTACGCTCCGCCAGCATCACCTAGAGAGGGGAGAGGAGAGAGGAGAGAGGGGAGAGGAGAGGAAACACAAGGAAGAATAAAGTCATCAATATTCAAAGTCCTTATGGCACACAGCTCCCGTCATGCCTTTATAGTAACATCACCCTGGGAGAAAGAGGGCCAGGACGGAAGGGAGATGTGGGAGTCAGGGAAAGGGGGAGAGATAGAGGAGGTACTGTAAAGGGCAGGGATATAAAGGAGTGGAGGGATAAAGGAAAGCTTCTCTGTCTGTTTTGGGTTAGACAGTCAAAGCGGAAATAAAAGGACAGAGGACAGGAGGGAAGGAGAGAGAAAACTGATTCATCATCTTTCTAGATGTCATCTGAGGAGAGGATAAAGAAAAGAAAGGCGGGACACAGAGGAGAGGAGGTGATAAAAGGCGCTACAATAGTGTGATTGCATGTCGCTCTGTACGAGATCGGTCTAATAAAATCTGTCAAATTGTGAAGTAAATGCCTGTTGAATGGGAGCACTAAGAAAATAAAGCAAACATGTCATCAACTTGCATCATCCCTCTCTGTGCTAAAAACCTTTACAAAAATGAAGCTCACAGTGTTTTATCTGCCAGAATATATGCATCATTTAAGCTTGTTCTACCTGGTTGGTGTGTTGACGTCATAAGAATGAATCATTCGCTAATCCCCTTGCAGAACAATGAACGTCTATCACAGCTTTGCAACCGTTTTTTGGATGACGGGCCTGTTGGGCTTTGGATTTCGTCCAAATGCTCTTCCTCTTCAGTGAAGTAAAGGGAGAGACGAGCTGCATGGCATAACGATGGAGAATGATTAATTAATCGCATTCTGGTCTGAAGTCTTTGGTTGCCGATAGAAAATGTTTTCCACGCAGAGAGCAGATTATTTTGGGCTTCTGTGCGATTTTTGTACTGTTCAGCTTCTCTTTGCCCTTCACGAACGTCAGGGAGGAGAAAAAGTAGAAAAGGAAGAGTAAGAAGAGAAAGAGGTAGGAAGAGGGGATTATGTCATAGTTTTTTTTTTTTCTTTAGGTCAAACTCTGCAGGGGGGGGGGGGGGATGGGGCGTGAGATAAAGGAAAGTGGAGGTGGATGGGTGAGGAGAGTGGGATTAAACCAATGGTGGAAGAGATTTAAGGAGGAAGTGAAGGGCAGGAGGAACGGCAGAGGAAAAAGATTCACAGCAGAATCCTATTTGTTTTATATGTGAAGTCTGGAAGAACATCTGCTTGTAATTACACCTGTGAGAGACACACACACAGACACACACACACACACACACACACACACACACACACACACACACACACACACACACACACACACACACACACACACACACACACACACATATAGGATTGTATATATGATCTGTGGCTGCTGATTCTTGTGGCGGTCGACCAGACAGATGCCAAGAATGAAACCACTGTACGATGCCTCTGCTTTGCTGTGAGTATATGTGTGTGTGTGTGTGTGTGTGTGTGTACTCAGCAGTTTAAATGTCTTGTAGTCAAGGTCAGACTCATGCTGCTAACAGCCTCTCAACAAACAGAGTAAGTAAACGTTTCCGTCTCGTCTTTCTCTCTCAGGTCTCTCGTTTACCTCCTTCCTTTATTCATCCCCATTTCTTCCCTCTTGTTCCTCGATTTCTTTCCTACTCCCCTACTTTGCTCTTGTTGTTGTTCCTCTCCCATCCTCATATATATTCTTTCCTGAAGTCTCAGCTCGCAGGTCATCTCATGAAAGTTGCAGCAGACATGTGACCAGGTCATAAAAGGTCAACTCTCCGGATGGAAATCTGTACGGTGGAATTATATGAACAAATGGAACTGTTAAAAGTTACACTTTAAACCTTAAAAGCTTGAGAAAGGTTTTCAACATTTTGGGAAACACATGCACATGTATTCACTTTCTTGTAGAGAGTTAGATGAAAAACGAGACATCACTCTTTTATCTGTCTCTTAAATATAAGGCTACAGCTAGGACATGTTTAGCTTAGCTTAGCATAAAGACGGATTAAACAAACAAGACATATTGAGCTGATAAGTGAACTTTAAAAGGTGCTGGTTATGTCTTTATAGACTGCTAGCTGTAATCTTATTGCAAACTGACAGATATTTCAACAAGAAAGCTAAAAAGCGTACTTGCCAAAACGTTGAACTATTTCTTTGAAAATTATTTTGTAACTAACTCTTTCAAGAAATGACTGTCTGAAGGAAAGACAGCACACGGCAATAAAAAAAGTATTACTAGCTAGCAAACATGATAGTTGCAAAGAATAAAGATATTAAACCAGATGCATCAGAACACCATATGACAAAGCAACAGTAAACCATGTAAATGTTTATTTTAAGAACTCAGATTTAAGCTCACAATTTCAAGATCATCATGTCTCTCAAATTAATTTTTTTTGCGACTGTGACAGTTAACTAGAAACAATGACGTGCTTCAGAAAGAAAGTTGTGACTTGTGTAAATTCTGCTGAAACTAGTCGACTGACTGCATAGCCTTTCTCTTCCTATCACTCTTAAACTATTAAAGTACTTTAACATTTTTATCTTAAAACCAGGCAGAGAACACTCAAGAAGAATGTGGAAGAAAAACGGCTGAGCTCCACATTACATGACCAGCAAGCTGTGTTTGTAGTTCCCACAAGGCTAATTGAGTTTTAGGACCTCAACAAAGGATCTATCATCCAAATCGTATTTCATATGAAAAATATTAAGGAAACTTTTCTTGTGTTAATTTGCATAAAACACAGGGTGAACCCGGGGAATTTTGCAACTGCTCTAATGCTCAAGTTAAGCTGCGTTTGATTGATTTATTGATGTGTTTCATATTCCATTCCTCTGGGGAAGCCAGATAGACCAGATCATGTGTGAAGAAGAAAACACCACAGCGAGCCGACGTATTCCACATATACGTGTGGATATGTGCTGTGAAGCGCAGAGAACAGAACCACTACCTGCTCACTGCTGTCTTTTGAATGTCAGCTGAACGATGTAAACGGGAAACATATCACACTCATTATTCTTTCCAAAAGAGTGACCTTATATCCACCTCATCATTTTTTTCCCCCCCTTTGAGATCTGAAACTTAGCAGCTTCGCCGTTTATGCCACATAAATATTCAGGTATGATAATATAGACGGGGTTATTGGGTTTGGGGTACTACAGGGAGTGCAGCCCAGATGGACAAAGACAGGCTGGTATATATGTGAGTGTGTGTGTGTGTGTGTGTGTGTGTGTGTGTGTGTGTGTGTGTGTGTGTGTGTGTGTGTGTGTGTGTGTGTGTGTGTAAATGTGAGTTTGCAAAAAGGGCAGCCACATGTAAAGAACGTGCAGAACAAACTTCAGCAATAAAGTTTAGATATCTATTGAAGTTGGATCTATGCTTTGACAAAATCAGCTGTAAGTGTGTGTTTGTGTGTGTGTGTGTGTGTTTGTGAATGCGTGGACTCGTCCCATATGGCGGCAGTGTGACTTTATGTAAATACAAACTGTATAAAGTTGAAAACAGAGAGGAAGGACACCATCTGGCCCGGGGCTCATTTTACACAACCACAAGGACGAGGACGACACAAGAGGAGGACGACATAAAAACCACAGGGTTTCATCCCTAATCAAAAGATGCACAAGACACAAAGCAACAACAGGAGCTGTTTTTTTTTTTGCCATAATTACAAGCTGCCCATGGTGACAAGCACTAGTTATTCCTCATTACACCTATAGCATACCATTGATGCGTTTAGCTTCAGAGTTTCATTTCACTTATCTCATCAAGGTTCAGTGTCTTATTCAAGGTCATTTTACTGTGAATCGTGGCGTTTGTAACTATGACGACGTCCTTTTTATCCAAGAAACTTGTTCAGGGTCATTTGACAGAAAAGCAGTCCTCAGGATATAAACTGTCAACTGTCGTAACTGATGCCACGGTGTTTTCTCTGCTGACCTTGCAAAGTGATTTTACCCCGAAACCCCCCCCCCCCAATGCATCCACACTCTACTGCACGTCACTGCATGACACGGCTCTGTGTGGTATGACAGTGGGCTGTGCTCTGTCACTCTAAACTGTCATGTATCATATAGTCTGAGCAGTCAGTGTAGACCCACACAGATGAGGGACTTCTGTTTCCAGTGTTCTTCAATAACAAAAACATTTAGCATATTTTGTTCCTAAATGAAATCAGCCCTTCTGTAAAACATGTTTCAGACTTTCATAATATGTCCACATTGGCATCTCATCTTTATCGAGAGCAATAAGATCTAGTTTGGGGTTTTGTTGCTGTCACTGTGGAATAAAGCCGCTGAAAGTTTCAATGCTAAACAATCTATCTCCAAAATTGAATATTGAAGAATAACTAGGCAAAGATCAAAGTTAAAGTACTGAAAAAAACTCAAGGCCACTATCACACAGAGACGAGTCGCTAGAAATGCATTAGCAGTATTTAATTATGATGAACTTTATAACCCATTTCCATATTTTTGAGGAGGTCATATGGCTTCACACCATCCACAGACGATCTTACAAAGTTACAGGCAGCGATACCTAACTAACTACCCATGGGTTGATCATATAATATTGTGATATGCATCCATACTGCATTTTCTTGTTGCTGAAACGTGCAGAGACAATAAAAAACGTCTTGATGATTTGAATGAATTGATTTGAGCAGCGCTGTCCATAAAAATGCTCTCCTCAATGACCTGTAATACCACAGAATAAATGCAGCTTCATACGTGTGTGTTTCTGCTTATATGCGTGTGTTTGTTTGTTTGTGTATAGAGACGTGACATTACAGCGATGCCCATGTCATCCGAGTGTGTTTGTGTGTGTGTGTGTGTGTGTGTGTGTGTGTGTGTGTTACTACCACACTGTCAGCATGTCCACAGAGTGATATTTGCAGCAGTATTGTGATGCAGATGTCCTCAGACACTGAGGCAGAAAGAGCCGCTCTGACGGTGCCAGCCTCCCACACAAACTCAGGAACCATTAAAATGACACACACGTCACATGAGCGCCTGTTTGTGCATGCGGTTATGTGTGTGCGTGTGTGTGTGTGTTTCTTTCTAATGCACCATGTGTGTACTGTGTGTTTCTCTTTCCAAACCCTCTGATCCATTGCACCGGTGTGTGCGTACACAGATGGGCCTAAATAAGGAATTCATGTGTGTGTATGTATGCATGCTCCAACACGGCACTGCACGTACAGTACGTGTGTGTGTGTGTGTGTGTGTGTGTGTGTGTGTGTGTGTGTGTCTGTGTGTGTGTCTGTGTGCATGTGTGTCGGGTATTCCAGTAATGATCGACCTCGACTCCGTCTCTCCACACTGACATCCACTCCACCGCATCAGTGTGGCTTTAAACGCCTGTTACCATGGAAACAGGCAGCCGGCATACAGGTCTGGTACACAGACAATGGTCTCTCTTCTCTCTCCGTCACTCTCTCTCTCTCTCTCTCCACCTCCTGCTGCTGCTCCACCCGTCGTTTACCCAATTTCCCCCCCCCACATCTTCCCATTCTCTCTGTTTCTCGCCTCGATTTTCATTCATTCACGTCAGTCTTCCCTTCTCCAAGGTCCCCCCCTCTTTTCATTCAGTCTGACATTTTTACCTCTCTCTCAATTCATTCATGTCAACCTTGCCGCCATGCTCTCACATCTCTGTCTCTCTTTCTCTCTCCCTCCCCTTGTCACGTCATCCTCTTGGTCTCCTTCCCTTCATCCATCTCTGTCTACCTGTGCTCCATCTCCTTTAATTCCCTCTATCTCCATCCTCCCTTTTTGTTCTTCTTTACTCTAAGCTCTGTGTGTGGATAGAGAGCTCTGATTCTCCGTCAAACACAAACACACACAAATGCTCGCGGCTGCATTCATCGTAGCGCACAGTTAAAGCACCAAAAGACGCGTGATGGATGCTATGTGTATAACAGGGGGCATCCTTAAAAGCAAATGCTACATGGCAACATTAAACCCATTAATAGTGGTGGTAGTCTATCAGGATCTGAAGTAAGGTCAGCAGCAGACTCCTAAAAATGACTTTAACAATGCTGCCAAGTTTTTAAGTAACAATCTGGAACATTTTTATTTCAATAAATGTCTGTTTAGCCACTGTCTGCAGCCGGAACACAATGGTGGTTGAGCATAGCCTACTGATGAAAGCCCTTGCATTTGCAGTATTATGAACTGGGTGTCTGTGGCTATATTTGCAGAAAAAAGGTTACAATGTGCAGATCTCTGGGAAGTGAGATCCGCAAACACACCTGCAATTACAGCTTATCATCAATTATATTAGTATTTATTATAATATTGTTTGCAGCTACAGCCAGACTTGGTCTCATACTCATCTTTGGGTAGATATTACTGTTTAACTTACATTACTTTGACTTTAGGACTATTCAGTACCTTTGCTACGGAAACAATACATTGTCTTATTTACCATTTTCCTGTCAGTTTAGTGGCTGTAGGTCAGCTCTAGTTATCTACTGTACTCTTGCTTTAACATTTACTATAAAAGAACCTCTCCCCCGTTATGTGTACTTTGTGCAAAATAGGGAATTCTCCTAAAAATGTTCCGGTGTCACCGAGTAATGACTCCTCTTTTATCTGCTGTTGAGTGGATGAATATTTTAATCCTCAAAGTGTGTGAACAACACTAGCAGCATCACAGAGTCCTATGCAGATACACATAGAAAGCAGCAGAGAACAGAGACGTAGACACACATCAACATCCATCGTGGCCTCACCTTGCCGAAGCTGCCTTTGCCCAGCACCATCAGGAAGTTGAAGTCGGCCAGCTTCATGCGATCCTGGTTTCCATTGGAGTCGAACCTGGAGGCAGCGTTGGCCGCCTTGCCTTCTGTGTTCTTGCCTGGTCCAATCTTAGCTCTCTGGATGAGAGAAAGAGAGAATGAGTGGATGGGATAAGACGCAACCTCCAACATTAAAAACAAAATACAGTTAGTATGTGGACACAAACATTTACAACAAAAGTTGTGATGGGGCAACTTTAAACAGCTGGTACCATTAACTGAGGTGCTATTTGTTATATTTTAAAGTCCAGTAAAACATTTGAAACCTCATAACGCATTACCGTAATTCTACACTTCTACACTACAAAAAAAAAACAGATGTCATTGGTCGTTGTTTCAGTATTAAAAAAGCCAGAGCTGTCAGATGTTTGCATAATGGAAGGTGTGAGGAAAATATTAATTTCTTTATCGTACTTTTATTTTTGGTAATCATTAACATTTATGTAAAATGTCATCATTTGAGAAGCTCCAATTATTAATGCTACTAATAATCTGGACCAAAGTATGAATGCTTATTGAAACTACAGTTTATATGCCAATCATATTAAAAGATGTTTGACAGCTGCTTAAAAAATGATGGCGGGAGAATTTTCCCTCTGGATCAAGGTCACCCAAGATCACTGCCAACACTATGTACAAAAAAATTAAGAGATTTCACTTTAAATTCTAGGTAGAAACATGTATTTTATGCGTCAAAAGGTATGAACAAAATAGGATCAGACGTCACAGCAAGCTCCATCTTAAATGTGTGTGAATATAAAAAACAGTTTCATTTCAGAGACTGAATACCATTAGTCAAATAAAAATACACGCATTCCATAAAAACTTTAACCTTAATGTTCAGAGAATGTTCAGGTAGAAAAAGCTTTTTGTTAGAGCGACAGAAGAGGAAGTGATAAATATGTTAAAAGGGTAAAAGTTTTTAGCCTTTTTCATTCATTCTGTGCAGGCACTTCACATTTTTCCATAACAAATATGGCTTCTCTCTGTGAGTCTTCTCTGCCACTCCATTCAATCCCGGCTGTCACCACTTCCCTTGTCTCCGTCCTTCAACCACTCAGAAAGTTTTAGTACCATTCGTCTTTCTCTCTGTTCACTATAAATTATTTCTACTTCATCTTTATGAATGTGTCTCTGGCTCTCCATTTATTCATGTCTGTCACCGTTTCCCCGTCTCGCTCAGTTCGTCCGTCTCTGCCTCGACCTTCTCAGGCTCCCGTCATTGTCTTAAGAAACTGTCATAATCTTACAATCTAATCTAATTATAATCTTATTCTCCACTTTGTAAAGCCATGTTTCAATTTAAAAACACTCTTAAGACATTAACAAAATGCCTACACACACTCACGAGAGAGAGAGAGAGAGAGAGAGAGAGAGAGAGAGAGAGAGAGAGAGAGAGAGAGAGAGAGAGAGAGAGAGAGAGAGAGAGAGGTGCAGGGTGAGTACATCTTATCCTATCTCATCTTAAATGGCTCTCTGCACTTCTTCTGTCCTGTGCAGTAATTTCTACGCTGCCTCGTCTGGAAAATTGTCAGAGTGAAGCATCCAAGTACTCTGCTGCTCCCTGCACTGTTTGTTGTGAGTGTGTGTGAATGTGTGTGTGTGTGTGTGTGTGATGCAACCCATACGGTTCCCGACTCATCAATGGATAAAAGGCTCTATCTGTCTCCATCTGTTCTGACACACACACACACACACACACACACACACACACACACACACACACACACACACACACACACACACACACACACACACACACACACACACACACACACACACACACACACACACACACACACACACACACAGACACACACACACACACACACACAGAGGAGCAGTTGAGGTATTTGTGAGCAGCAGAGCATGCTGAAGGCAACACTCTCGAAGTCTTCAGTTAATAATGCTGCTCTCTGTCTACAGCCATGTGTCCAAAACGTGTTTGTGCATGTTATAAATGTTAACAAAAGGATGAATGGCAGCAGCAAAAACCTAACATATGCTCTTGAAAACCCCCAAATAGTTTTTTTCCTCTTGCTTTTCTGGATAAAAAAAGTATTTATGCATTTAGTTGGTGATGAATTCATAACAGTTACTTTCCTAATGCAGCCTCTGTGCAGAAAACCAGCAAGTGATATGTAAGAACTGTGACAGCCTGACTATGTAAAAACAATTCCTAAGGACCTTCACCTGATTTTCTCTCTTTAAATAAGTTGTTATTTTACTGGCACAACTACCTTTTTTTCTTGTGATTATACAGATATCAGGGCATCATCACCACCTCCATGATGTTATTTTGATTTGTTACAAACCATGGAAATAAAAGAAACTCATTTTACCCCCATTTAACCCTTTAAATTTGAGCTCCCAGTATGTGTGTCAGAAAGAGAAAGGAGATGGAGGGAGGGGCGAAAATAAGAGAGGGAACAGAAAGGAAACAGAGAAACAACAAGCAAAAATAAAGAAAAAGTGAGGTGGATGAGCTAGAAATAGTGAGAATAAAAGTAAATACTCTGGAAAAATGTCTTTTGATCAAAACTTCATGCCAATAAAGCTTCATTGAAATGAATTGAATCGAGAGAGAGAAGTGTGTCTCAGCTTCAAATGAGGATAACCTCATTATAAATGTAGCTCTCTGCTCCTTAACTTCTTTGAATACTGCGAGTTTGTCTGTCTGTCTGAGTGTGTGTGTGTGTGTGTGTGTGTGTGTGTGTGTGTGTGTGTGTGTGTGTGTGTGTGTGTGTGTGTGTGTGTGTACGTACGACATGCATTATTTATCACTGTGACTGTCTCGTGTGTGTTTTTGTGTGATTCTTGATGGGGTGAATGGAGGCATGCAGGTCATGTTACCAAAGTGAAATCTCTCTCCGTTTGTCTCTGAGACTTTCTTTCTCTCTGCCATCTCCCTGAGAGCTTCACCCTCGAGGATGCCTACATGCTGTGTGTGTGTGTGTGTGTGTGTGTGTGTGTGTGTGTGTGTGTGTGTGTGTGTGTGTGTGTGAGATAGCTGGCCCCCTGAGAGTGTGTCTCAGTGAACGTCTGAGGACCACGACCTTGAGGAGATGGAGGGAGAGAGAGACAGATAAAGACAGAGAAGCACACAGGGGGGCACTGAAGGTGACGGAGGACAAAACAGATAAGTGATGGAGAGGAAGGGGAGCAAAATGAAGACAGGGGGGCGGAAGAGAGGAGAGAAAGGAAGGATACAAGGCTACAATACCTCCCCAACATCCAGACTTTTAACCAAAAACACTATTAACAAAGAAAACAATCTCATTTCACCACACTAAAACTGAAAACTAAACTTAAACTCAGGAGAGCACGTGAAACAGAACAATCTGAAAAAACATGAGGAATTACAAATAAACCACTGCATAAAAGCAACGTCTTGCACCAGGAGAGATTCTAAACAAAATACACTGTTTTCTGAGCCAAGTCATCACATCGCCAACAGCAGAGGACATCGTTCCATACTCAGTCACTTATAGGCCTCTATATCTCAAAACTTTTGCGATAAGTGTTTCCAAAACGACTTTTGACTAAGGGTGCTTTGGTTTGGTTCACTTGAAACAAACTCTATGGCCATTTTCCCCGGTTACTGTTCGTTTGGGCTGGTGTGAAAGCTGTGAAACAGACCGAACAAACGAACCAAGACTACATGAAAAAGCTGGGTGTCGGTTCATTTCCAAGCCGACTCTGCGTTTTGTTTGTGGTGTGAAAAGCAAATGAACTAATAAAAGAATTTGACGATCAAAGCACGTGATTTCAGCGCCTTGTTTTTACAATTCAGTTTGTGTATGGATAAAAAAAAAACTAGATTTCTAACATTTGAATTAGTGAGTTGTAGAGGTGCTAGTGGGCATTTGTTACCTTTGTACGGAACTAGGTTAGCCCCCCTGTTTGCAGTCTTTATGCTAAGCTAACTGGGACTAAAGCCGGGACAAGTGAGAAGACAAAGATTCTCCCCAAACAGCTCCACTTAACTCTGTGATCAACACATTTCAGAATGACTCTGATGATTTGTAGCTCAGTGCCAGTAAAACAGAAGGAGGAGAGGAAAAAGAAAAAAAAAAAAAAAAAAAAGAGGAAACACACAGCGCGGGGTTATCCTCTCCACTGCCAAATGTGTTAATGAGTGGGCCTACTGGTCAGACACACAAACACACACACACACACACACACACCTGCAGTGTGCCAGACCGGATGGTACTACAAGTGTGCCTGCCAACTGCTAACAGCTCTCCCAGAGAGGCTCTCACTCACAACACACACACACACACACACACACACACACACGTGTAACATACCGACACATTCAAACACATGCAGGCACACATTCACAAATGCTTCCACACAAAAGAAACACAAAAAAACTAAAGGCACACACACACACACACACACACACACACACACACACACACACACACACACACACACACACACACACACACACACACACACACACACACACACACACACACACACACACACACACACACACACACACACACACCTCAAATTTCTGCCGGAGCTCCTCGTTGCCCTCCTCCCCCTCCGGAGCAACGGGAACATTGAAGTACTCGCCTTCTTCCTGGGAGAGCAGCTTGAACCTGGAGAGAGAGAGAGAGAGAGAGAGAGAGAGAGAGAGAGAATATTTCCATTCAAATCAATTCCCAATTAGTTTATACAATTTAAGCGTTTAACTGCTTCCATTAGCTGGAGCGGCTTACTGTTAGCGCACCGATTTAAAGTCCTAAAGAATAATCAGCTGATTATTCAGTAATTCACTCTCCTTCACGGTGATCCAGCAAAGCCTGACAGAGAGATGGGCCCAAAACACAACGCAGAGGCTCATCATTTAACACAATCAATAGAATATCATTTCGCACATTGGCCTCATTACCACTCGCGGCATCGTCACCGTATTCACAGTAAATATTATTGTGTGTTATAATCGACTGAAACAGATCTCAACTATTTTCCTTTTATTTTATTTCAGGTTCCATCTTCTCAGGAAATGTGGATCCTGTTGGTTGTGTGATTTTTTTTTTTTTATCTGCAACCTTCCTGTTTTATTCTTTTCAGTTCAAATAGTTTTATAGTCATTGCTGTACTTGTCGTCAACAAACAACTTTGAAATAGTTTCATGCTGCTGACAATCTGCCAACCTGATATTGAGTTTAACAACCTGATTCAATCAGACATTTTCCAACTTTAGTGTTTTTGCCACAAATGTTACTATATGCAAATGAAACAAACGTGAATACTTTATGAAGCATCTAAAGAACTATGTCTCACTCGACACCACCAAGTTTGGCTTTTGAGGAAACTTGAAGGGATGCATTTCCTTTCTTTAGACGGCCACGGGTTCAGTTTTTGAGAGGGGTTATAGCTCGCCTGGCACACTTGGATATTAGGTGGTATTGAAGTCCAGGATGTGAAGAGTAACAAATATGAAGCCAAGAGCAGCTAGTACTAAGAGTAATACATTGTTCATGTAAAAATAATGATTACAGCCACTTTGAGGATGACTGTGAATATTGGTTCAGAGGCCTTTTCACAGTGCAAACGATGAATCACAGCCGGTAAGTTCCAGTTCTTTGAGACAGATTTTGCAGATAACAAGCAAGTCTGCTGCTTGCTGTTAAATGTGAGATTGGGAGCATTTCTATTGCCTCTCAACGACTCTCAACATGGCGACGGATGAGCTGGCGGCTCACAGCTAACGGTGCTAACAGAGTTAACAGTGCACACTACAAAGAATGTTAAAAAGTGTTAACCTGAGGGGGAACCAGACGACGATTAACATATTTCCAAATACCTCCCATAGATGGCAGTCGTATAGAGAAGTTAAGCTTCAGCTGTTCATGTCGCTCTCCCTCTGTTCCTCCACCTGGCTGCTGGTGCCAGAAGGTGTGAGGCTTTAGAGCTTCACATAGATGGAGTTGTGGAAAACACACACTTTGCACGAGTCCTCTTTGTTCTCAATATCACGGTTTTTTAATGGCATCTCTCCACCTTCACCTCCACCATTCCACCTCAAACGCTGGCATCTCATTAAAAACCCTGACAGGGCAGCGTCAGCAAAACGAGAGGAAGAGAGTGAGATAGAGAGATATAGAGACTGAGCTAGAGAGGGAGAGGGGAGGCTGCTGGGGAGATAAAGAAGCAGAGATAAAGAGACGGGGTAGAGATGCTTTGGCACAGAGTATCACCAGAATTTAAAAAAAGAAGAGCTCCAACTAAAGTATTTCTCCAACGGTGCAGTAATGAACAAGGTCACCTTCACTCTCCCTCCTCCTCCACCTGTGTTGTTTTCTCTGCCTCACGTCTCTCTACCAGCCCCCCCCTCTCCCCGTTCATCCACCCATCCCTCCTTTCATCTCACCATCCATCCACTCCTTGTTTCTGGAGCTCCGAGATGCCGAAGGACAGCGATCCCATGAAGTCGTTGCGGCTGGTCAGGTCCCAGTCCCAGATCTCCACCGACAGACGGCGGTCCTTATCGTACTCCTTCAGGTGGCTGGGAGACAAAAGAAGGACAATCAACAGTTGGATGATACCCATGGGGGTTTTGTTTTTAATACATCACTAAACAAAAACTAATTTATGGAGATGTGAAAAAAGAAATGCCTTTCAAAAGTAACATCTGCACCCAGATGCCTGAAAATGCAAATCTCAGTCTCCTTCCGTGCAAACAGCGATGAAGCTGATTAAAGATGTAATTGGAGCCAACTGCATGAAACGAACCCAAAAGCAAGGTTTTTAAGAATCTGAGGAGCCAGATGTTTTTATCTGAGCGCCAGCGGTTACACATGCTGAGAGAGAGAGAGATGGAAGAGATGAGACGGAGGAGAAAAAAAGACAGATAGAAAGATAGATAAATAAATAAAATAAGAGATGACCAAATGTGGTGTAATAAAGCCTTACAATTTAAAGGTCTCATTCCAGGTGGGGTTGAGGCAGCACTTTATGGTCTTGGTCTTCTGTTTACTCTCGCTGCGGGGATCTGGGATCAGTTTGAGCTTCACGTAGGGGTCTGACAGACCGTTGGGGTCCATGGGAACCAGATTCCTGCCCTCTTTGACTGGACGGGGGGAAAAGGATGAAGAAAGAAAAAGGGAGGAAGAAGGTGACAAAGAAAAAAAGATCAGGTAAGATTCAGTTTCAAAGACATTTTGTGGACATGTTTGTGTGAGTGCAGAGCTTGACTTTTATGATCACCAGTAGAAACTACTTAAATCTTTGATTTTCTATGAGCCAAATACATTCTTTTTATAGCAAACTAAATCATGAATTACAGTACTCATTAAAAATGTCCATAAAAAAAGAAACAATCTTAAAATATTTATATTTTGCTGTTAAACTGAGATGAGCAGAAACACAAGACAGAGGGACAGAGAGAATCATGATTTGATTTTCCTTACATTTTAATGGTATTGTTAAATACAAAAGTAATCAAACATGATTAAAATGCAACCTTATTAATCACGTGAGTAGGCCACCTTCAAAGTAATAAAAATATATTCAGAATGTAACAAGTTTTTTCATTTACTGTACAACTGTTAAATGTCTGTTTCCCAAACTTCTTTTCTTCGGACCAACTTTAAAAAAAATAACAAACCCTCGCAACCAATTTCACAATAGGCCTTATCTATAAATCCTAAGAGCAGGAATTTGAACGTTCCTGACCATTTTTACTGCCATTTCCGCATCATCTCATGTTATCAAAAACATATATAGTAAGGGTAGCTCATCAGTAAAAAAAAACTGAAAATATTTGCTAGCCTTTCATATTAGTTTCAGTGTTATATCTCGTATCAGATCAACACGAACATTAAGGCTCCCTCATGTGTCTTAAAAGCGTACTGCAGACATAAATGGTAAAAGTGGACAACAACATTGGAGAAGCTGGTATGGAGCCATTTTACTTTAATGCTATAGTGGAGTAAAATGATGATTAATCACCTCTCGCTTCTATTAACATTTCACTCTACTGGACTCTTTTGAACATACCATGCTGGAGGTAGCGAGCGGGTTCAAATACGCCCTTGTTGCACTTCTGCATGACCTTGAGCAAGTTTTCTATTAAATAAGGGTATTAGAATTTTATTTAAAGCTGCCAGTAACTTATCATAATTAATTTTAACCCATATTTAGCAGCTGTGAAGGTGTTCATTTCAAGCTGTGTGTGTGTGTGTATGGATTTGGAGAGTTCTTCCTATCAAAAGCAACTAATTGAATTACGCATGGTAAACCTGAGGCAACGTCAAATACACATACACACAACAGAACCCCCAGAGTTGTATTGGGGGTTAAAGCCTCAAGTTGCCAGATCTGTCTGTAATGACCGTTTAGACGGATGAAGGTTGCCAGTACCAACACTAATCCTTCTATTGTGGCCGTCTGTTATTGGGCTGTAATTGTATTCCAGTGGCGTAACATCCCCTGCGATTGGGAGGTGTGTGTGTGTGTGTGTGTGTGTGTGTGTGTGTGTGTGTGTGTGTGTGTGTGTGTGCGCACAAATATTGTTGCTGGTCAAGTTGTGAGGTCACATCCAATTATAAGAAGCAGAGCTGGTGCTGCTGTGTGTTAGGCCGCTCGCTGGGGAAGCACTCAAGACACACACCACACACACACACACACACACACACACACACACACACACACACACACACACACACACACACACACACACACACACACACACACACACACAAAGCTTTCCAACCCCCCTATACAAAAGCACACACACACAGCAGAAATAACTTGAAGCTAAGGTAGGATGTGTGAAGTTGGATGTAGTTTAGATATTCCCAAATACTTTGTGGGGTCGCAGGAGATTTTATTATGAAAGTCTAGCAACAAGTTGGAATTTCCACTTGTTTGATGCACATAGTCTTTTCAAAATAAACTTCTGTCTTCACTGGAAACAACTTAGGCATCAAAAGTACTTATTTTGGTGCAGGAAAGATCGTTGTTTGGGTAAAAATGATGGAAGTGCCATAACTGAAGTCCGCAAGTTATATGACAAATCAACGATAAATCAAAGATTGCCGACGTAGCCTGTTAACTCTGCCTAAATGCATTTATTTAATCACTTTTATTATATATTCAACATCTGTATATGGTTTCAATAACGGCATAAAACTAAATAGTGAAACATCAAAGATACATCTCTTCAAAATGTCTGGCTTACCTATTCAAGATGATATAATGTGATGTGGAAATGACAGTAAAAATGGTCATTAACATTGATTTAGACACAAATTTGCTCTACTTACAATTTAAAGATAAGACAAATTGTGAATTGTGTTGTGATGGTTTTGTCATTTTTAAAAAGTGTGTCCCCAGAAGAAAAGTTTTGGAAACACTAGTGTAGAATATGTTTGGGCAAATAGTCATAACATGTTCAAACAGATTAAAATAATGAAATGGCAACTGGACATTAACTGGACGTAAACGGGACAAGTCAGTGCCGTTCATAGAGGAGACAAACTCACTGGTTCAAGTTTGGGCGTCTCACCGTCACTCAGCAGCTCAGGCCTCTCCCCGCCAGAGGTGACATTACTCATTTATGACCTTTTAGGAACACTGCCTCGTGCCCAAAGATCCATCTACAAACGCGGAAACCTAAAAGCATGTCTCTTGGCTTCTCAATTTACCAGGTAAGTTACACTGAGAAATCGGTCACACCTGTAGTTTAGGTTCACGAAAAAAAAAAAAAGGTGCACTTTGGTTTTGCTGATTTAAGGTCTAAACTACTATCATACAAACAAATCAAGACTAACAAACAAGCAGCCACATGGACTGACATGTTACTCATTCATTGGATCATTTTGAATTCTGGTCCAGGACCTGAGTTGGGCAATATGTCTAACAACTGACAGCAGACTCTGTATCAGCTCTCTCTATTTGGGTCTGCTTGGCTGACACCATTTTGAATCCAGTCCAATCATCCTACTTCAGTCTATTTTTGGGTCCAATTCAAATCTTATCTGTCTGATCTGGGGTCCCTTTCAGATTGAGTTTTTGTTGAAAATAATCTGTGATATTTGACTTTAGGTAGGTTATGCTGCAATTTACTGCTGAATGCATCTTCTCAAGTTGTCTGAGAGGCAAAAAGAAAAATGAAAAAAAACAGTAAGATTTAAGTGTTACAGTAGATGAGACTGCAGGTGGACTTATATTTCAGAGAGAGCAAAGATGATCCGCTTTGAAATAGAGGAGAAGCGAGGAGACAGTAAGATGATGGGGAATGGCTGCCATCATTAAAGACAACACATTAATATGACAAGTGCCACATAGTATTGAAGCAGGTCTGTCTTATATTGTCACCACTATTGCACCTGTTTTTACCTGTAAGTGAAACTTTTCAGACGGCCTACACCTAACAAGTCAAAAAGCTGTTCCTCAGTGGCTATAGAGAAAAATACTAAAGCACATTTATCCAGTAAAAGTCAAATGTTTTTGTTCCAATTCACGATTGAGATGCAATGCTGTCAGACTTGCGGTGAACATGCGGCATTCCTTTCAAACCCATGACTGAAGGTAGAGCTTCCCAGCGAGCTCTCGGTGTGAGAAAACCCTTGAGAAGTCAGAGAAATTAGCCTTTCATGCTGTGAAAGCGCCATGCTACGCTAAGCTCCGAGAGGTTAACCACAGCACAGACCCAACGGCCAGCATTAAACCCTCAGCGGAGCAGCTCGATAAATATTAGATGATGCCTGTTAAAGTGACCATCAAATGCTGGTTGAGGTGAGCTATAGAGAGGGTAGCATGCCAAATGGTCTCACAGGACACTTACAGTAAATAGAGGAATGTGGGTGTGGTTTTGTGTTTGTGTGTGAGTGAATGGATATGCTTGTGCATGCACAGGTGCACAGTCTGCACGTGTCGAATTTTTGCTGTCATACGTGCTAATTGCAAAGAGCATGCACGGCTCTGGGTTTACACGTGTGTGTGTGTGTGTGTGTGCGTGTGTGTGTGTTAGAGAGATAACGCGTGTATTTGAGTCTACAGGGAGGGCGGGTGGAGATGAGAGTGCAGTAACAGCAGAATACAGTATGTGCACAGCAGCGTGGGCGTTGGCAGTGCACCTTTTCCCAAGTGAAGCAGCCTCGTCAGAGTCTTGGTAGGATTCTTATGTTCTGCTTTTTTTATGTGCTGCAACATTAGTCTTAATCTCAGGGATGGTGAAACGGTGTTAACAGTCCTGCAAAGCACATTTACGTGTTCAGTTGGGCTTTATTGTACCGGTGAGAACAAGCGCTGCCAAAAAGCTGCACCAAGAGGCCTGATAGGAATAGCAGATCTCCTCGTGTGAGAACAACAACTGTATCGACCGCAGACTGTTAATAAGAAGTGGACTTAGTCACCTCGATGTCACCCCCCGCGGTTTGAAGCCTCGAGTTCGGCATTTTGGTCGTAGCCATCTTGCTTTTTTCGCAACCAGTGAATGAAAGTGTTCATATTTGGACTGAGGAGATGTGACGTAGAGAGGACGTATTCGGCTCTGGTAACGTAGCAACCTATCAATCACAAGGTAGCATACTCTGCTTTATGGACTAATTTACCCTTAATGGACCATAATTTACTAAATGAACATCATGCTGTATTGAAGAAGATTTGAAACTAGATATTGAGACCATAAACTCATGTTTACAATGTTTACTGAGGTAATAAATCAAGAGAGGTGTAGAGTCATTTTTCTCATAGACTTCTATACAACCAGACTTCTTTTTGCAACCAGAGGAATGTCGCCCCCTGCTTGTCATTAGAGAGAATGCAAGTTTTAAGAAACTTCCGCATTGGCTTCACTTTTCAGAATGGGAGGTTGCCGCCTGGTATTAACTAAAGCAAACAACCCCAAAAATGAGTTAAATGGGTCTCGATAGACAGATGTTGACTTGATGTTCAATTAACCAACAACATTATGTGTTGCTAGCTTGTGCCAAAGCCAGAGAGCTTCATTTTGGTGTACAGTCAGTCAGGACTGTTGCTTTAGGGACTAAGATGGTCTTTGTTTTGACTCAGTTTTGTAACCAACCTATTCTGAAACAGATCAACTTTCCACTTTGTGGTTAACACCTAAGAAAATAAACTGTTGTCAGCTGAGTGAGTGTGACAATCTGCACCACACACTAACTTATCTCAGGCTCTGACATATGACAGGTGCAACATGTGTTAATTCCTAGAGCGTAACCTATTAGTCTTTAAGTTATTCTACTGTGGGCTTGTTCTGCCTATTTAACAACATTAATCTCTGAAGGTCGGAGGATAAGTTTAAAGCAGTTGTTCAGCTTTTTGTCAGAGGAAATGTAAACTACAACTAAATCTTCGCACAGATAGCCTGATGCTACCATGCTGAATGATGGTGAAGCAGAGCGATGAAAAGTCAAAATCAAAAAACCCACAGTAGGATCAAAAGCTTTATCATGACTAATGGGTAAAGCATACATCTCTGAGCCTGACATTAAACTTGAGTCAACTGCTCTTATATTTCTTGCTCGCTTTGAATAAAAGTCCCCTTCCCGAGCTTTTGTGTGACAGCAGTGTCCTTCAAGCAAAGAAAAAGCTTAGTAAAGGATAAAGGTGTCTGGTGTTTGCATGCACGTTAGGTTAAGTGTTCAAACTCTCAATGGGGCCATCCAGGAACTATCGAGTCACCAAAACACAAAGATGTACCCAATGGTCCACTCATAGACTATTTTTGTGCATACAATTGATAAAACTGTCATTTCGTACATTCTTCGGGTACTTTTGGAAAATCAATATGTTTTAAACTTTGCTTTAAGGTCAACACACAGGCAGCCAGAGTTAGCATTACTGTTAACCTTCCAAAAACAAACATTCATCACGTCACACACTGTCCAGCTGTGTTGAGGTGAGACAGAAAGCAGAGAGCAGAACTTCTCTCTTAAGTTCTGCTCTCTCATTCTTCACACAACTATTATATTTCATGAGAACGACAAACATGAACACTATAAAGCCGTCCAGCAGAGACTGAATGAAAACGTGCACCGTTATCGCCATATTTAAACAGTTATCGCTTCCGACCCTTCTCTATTTGACTGGCTTTTTTCACCCTGCCTTTCATATCACCTATAAAGCCATGAGGCAGAATGTGCATAGCCAAAGGCGAAGGGGGAACCTTTCAACGCCCCACACCCCACTGCATTTTCCCTGCTGGAGTGTCCTTGAGCTAGATACCGATCCTCCATCTCCATGGGGGCCCAGTCCTGCCTCTGACCCTGAGCTCGGACCTCTTAGGGCGACTTAAAAGTGATCGATAAAGTGTCACTTTACACACATGTCAATTGCTTTGATTAAATCCACAGCTAGTCCACAGCACGAATGCATTTCTGAGTGCGGCGGCCATTTCTACCAGCTCACTGCTACGTTAAGCTGTAGAACATTTCCTTATGGTTCTACAATTCATTCTCTGTGGTGGTGAGGTTTCTTTTTTCTCCACCTAACTGCAATGAGGGAGTGAGCTTCTGCTGGCTCCACACTGACCCCTGTGGACAGAAATGAGTACTGCATCTCTCGTTGCTTCTTCTTATTCCCCTTTAACTATTACCACAAGGGAGATGAGAGGAGGATTTATCACAGCTGGCTAAAATCAGGAATGTCACACAACGTTTTTCTGCACAAAAAAACTACTTCAAATTTAAATGTTCAAGTGTTGAAAATACAATCCTTGCTGGCTGGGCAATAATGTTAATGCACTATGTGACTGAAAGATATGACCAAACTATATAAAATATGAACATCAGCAGTTTCTACCATTCAGTTCTATTTTATTCTATTCTGTAGCACTTGCTTGGTTCAGCCTTTACTGATGTCGTAGCAGTGATAAGTCGGCCCTCTTATCAATTCCCACAGTAAATCCCGGCTAATGATCCATCTACGAGCGTGGGAACCAGGAGGAGAGAGTAGGAGAGAGGGATGAAACCCGGCGAAAGATCATAAAGGGAAAAATGCTTTTACATGCAGAATTGAAGACATCCCATGTGTTTGTGTATGTGTTGTCTCTTTTCAGGATATTCAAATAGTTCTCTTAACTGTTCAAGAGGTAGTTGGTGGAGACTTAGTGTATATGTTTGGCTGTATATTGATCCCAGAGGAATCCGTTATGTCTTTCTTTCACAAGAAATCAGAAAATCCATTTTTTCCCCTTTAAAAACCGGAAAAAAATCGTTTTCTCCGTCTTGGATTCGCAATGAAAGTCATGTTACCATTAAGTTACATTTAGTTAGTAATTACTTTTTAGTGATTAAGTAGCACGAACAAAAATAAATCAACTAAATTTTATCCATCCATCCATTCATTCATTTCCTGGGCAAACATTTATCATCATTGATCTTCTAGTACTTGGGGATCACTGACGCACAGTTTAAGTTTTATCCAGACAAGGTAATCCACCCATTCACATTAAGATGTATATTTGATACATGTGACACACTTTTGAAGTTTACAACAGCCAATTTGATTATGAGAATTCAACTAATTCAGCACAAAAGCACGACTTGGTTTTACTCTGCATTAGGGTGTGATTAGGAGGGGGACTAATTATAACAAATAGTTTATTGTTCATTAAGAAAGTCGGATGTTTTCACTTTGAGGCACAGCTGTATTTGAGTCGACAGGTACAGGATAAAGTTAATGTAAACCTCTGCTGTCACCTGCAGGGGAGAGAAGGCACTACAAGTAAACTAGACGACCCTGTTCTCTACCATTTATCAATATTCATTTTGTTTGATTGAAATAAATTACAGATATTTGAATAAAAGACGAGGAAGGTCAGGAACAACTCTCTTCAGGAAAGTAAGACTTGTTTGGGCAATACATTTTGTCGTTAAAAATATTTTCACTGGTAGAAAATATACTAATCATTCTGACACATATAGAAAAACAGGTACTGGTGATATGCTGTGTTTTGATGCGACTACCATGAAATCAATGCAGAAAGTCAACAGCGAAAACGTTTCAATCTCGATCATCAATCTCACTTCTTCCCAAAAATGCCAAACACATAGCCCAGCTCTGGGGCCGCTGAAAGGCATTCTGGGAAATGTTCTGCCTTAAACATCATCCTCCTCAAAATTTGAACAATGTTATGTTATTGTCTAGTAAATAAACAGCTCATTTAATCTCGAGTTACTAAGGCAATAATCATAATTTACAGAAAAAGTATATCTAAACTCGACATATTTGTTTCATTTTTAGGGTGATGTGGTTCACAAACTGAAATAATAGACAGGGGGGGCAGTAGTTTGTGTTTGAAGCTCAATTAACATCACTGGTTAAGTTAGCAACACCTTTCACAATGAGATATTGTATCCTTCGGGCTAAATACAGTATAAATACCTAAATAAAAACAAAATCTAGGAATATAGTTGCTAAAATGAACATCAATAGAGAGTTAGACTGGGAAAATATGAAAACATCACTGGATAATGCTGATCATACCAAATGAATCAAGAAAAATGTTAATAAACACTTCAGTCAGCCCAAACACGGCATATTGAGTTTTTATGTTGTAAATTTGAGCTTTCATTGGCCCACAGGTGGGACTCAAAGCGCCATCTAGTGGGCTAAAGAGGCACTGCCAAATGGTCAAATGAAAAAAAAAAAAAGCTATTTATTTTAATATCTAAATGTGCTCTAGAATTTCCATAAAAAAAGAAGCATATAAATTCAAAAAAAGCATTTTTTCAATGACCAGTTATGTTTAAATTTCACCACCATATTCATGACACATCATCAGGTAGAGACAAACGTGTTTTTAGATACAGTGACCATTTAAAAAGGACTAAATACATGATGAAATCCAAAACATGTTGGGAGAAAATATGACCCTGATTTTCATTAAATTTGGCCTCATAATGGCAGGCAGTGATGGATGAGGGTGAGCAGAATATTTGTTTTATATTTATCATTACAGCTGACCGAGGCATAAAACATATTAACAGCCATGTTTATTAGTTCTCATTTCTTGTCATATTTTCTTTTTTGTTTTTCATTTAAAGTGGAAGATCGATCCTCGGACATGTTTTTTCACAATCAGAAGTCGGCCTTAATTTAGCCTCTAGTGTTTGGAACCCTGCTCTAAAGCGTACTGTATTGATCTATGTATTAAGACGATACACTTACTTGTAACAATAGTGCATATTTGACATGTTTATACAGATATATAATAACTTCTTCCTGCATCAGTTAGCTCGTTTTAAACTGCTGTTACATATCCCTCCTTCACCTCTGCAGGTCCACCAGTAGAGGGAGAGAGATGACTGGTTTTCTCAGTGGTGTCTGTGTGAACCTCTTTGTAGCGGATGACTGTACATGTACTCTACATGTATGTGTGTGTTTTGAGATGTACTTACTGGTAACAGTGAGTACATTAGTCTTGACCTCAGCGGTGATCTGGAGGCGACCTCTCCTCTCAGTGTGGTCCGTCCCACACAGGCTCGGCACATTGGCCACACAGCGCTTATGGATGTTCATCATACAGTCTGGAAAACACACAAACACGCACGCACACACACACGCACACACACACACACACGTATATTTGTAATGTTATTTAAGCGTATAATCTCTGGACAGAGTATTTATTTAAACACTAGTTCCAAAAAATTTGAATTTGTATTTGAAAAGAATGTAACAACAAAATACTTTTTGTACATCTACCTGAGACCATCAGCTATATAGAATATAATTAATGCAGTATGTGTGTGTGTGTGTGTGTGTGTGTGTGTGTGTGTGTGTGTGTGTGTGTGTGTGTGTGTGTGTGTGTGTGTGTGTGGAGAACGTACGGTCACATCTCATGCCCTGGTGTAAGAGTCCGTAGAGCAGAGAGCCACAGTGGTCGCAGAAGGTCGGGCTGGAGTAGGTGTGGATCTTAAACTTGTGCTTCGCCCTCGGGTCCTGGAAGGAAAGAAAGTAAAGTAAGTAAATTATTTAGAAAGAAAGACGAGGATGGTCTTGATATTAATCATAAAATCTACATTCGGTCGCATTTCCGGTCTTCTATTTCTTAGCGCACTAGACGAAAAGGTAGCGTCTTCAGAATAGAGCTGTCAACATTTCATTCACTGATGTGCTGTAAACAAATGTTGTCTGTGTGCCATCTGTGCATCTTTCTATAAAACAAAAAGTAGTGAAGAAGTGTGTACCAGAGATACACTTTTAGTTTTTATGCTGTTCCATAACGCTGGGTTTTATTCATACAAATATTTTAACACAACACACACCTCTATATCTCTCTCTCTTTTATACACCACCTTCCACTTTCGTGCACGTTCTGTACAATGTAGCATTAATAACTCAGCGACCAAGAAAGGTTTCATCGCAACTTCAGTTTAGCAAGACTACAAAGGCAGCTACATGCATGACTTGTGTGTGTGTGTGTGTGTGTGTGTGTGTGTGTGTGTGTGTGTGTGTGTGTGTGTGTGTGTGTGTGTGAAAGCTCTGTATAAAGCCCCGTTGAATTGAAACATGAACAGATATACTGTAGGTAGGCAAGAGTTTAAGGTCACACGTTCAGGCCTCTTTTTCTGCTTACATTATGTTCCTCAACAACATCTTACAGACGGACCAAAAACTTAAAGAAAGTATTTTGGATATTTGGTGAATTCTTATGCTAATTATGCACTTAAGATTGAGAAAAAAGGAAATTCAGGTGCCAATTTATGAAACTAAGGCGTAACTAGGGCAGAAACAGAGGCTATTTCTGTCTGTGTGTGTGTGTGTGTGTGTGTGTGTGTGTGTGTGTGTGTGTGTGTGTGTGTGTGTGTGTGTGTGTGTGTGTGTGTGTGTGTGAGTGACACACCTGCAACCATGGCTCAGTGGGCCGTTCCACTGGTTGAAAACACACACAAACACACACTCATGACATGTAACTGTTAGCCACTGACAAACTGCTTGTTCACAAACGCACACAAACCCATCATCCTGAACCCACGGACGGTGACAACATCCACTCCACCGCTTGATACGGATCCAGATTTTGTGGTGAAGCGGGGATGCGTCAATGTGGTAGTTTTGAATAGTTCTGCCAAGGGGATCCATCACACGGTTACCAAACACGCAGCTACAGTGTTCAGTAGGAATTTCCAAGAAGATGCTGTAGCGCTTTGACGATACAGAATAAGTGCTTCCTGCCACGGCAAACATCTTTCAGTTCAGGTAGCGACCTCCAGTGTTTGGTGTGTGCAGACGGACTCCTTTGACATGTGTGTGTTCATTGTCGTTTCACCCCATGTGCTGATTGAGTTCTTCCTTTCCTGCTCACCTGTCCTGGAAAATTATGTTTAATTTAGGCTGCCACTGCAAATAAATTCAGCTTCCCCAAGGTGTCTTCAGAAGTGTATGTGTGTGTGTGTGTGTGTGTGCTTATTAAGACTGGATGATTGTGCTGCTGCCTGTGATCGCTTGTGCGTAGGTGTGTGGGTTTCTTTGCATTTGCACTGTGTGTGCGTGCGTGTGTGTGTGTGTGTGCGTGTGTGTGTGTGTGTGTGTGTGTGTGTGTGTGTGTGTGTGTGTTTGTGTCTGTTTGATTCTCTGCTGGTTCTCAAGGACAGGACCACCTCCTGCTTGTTTTTGTTCCTCTGAATAAAAGGGAACATTGTGCTGCTGGGGCTCCAGTGATGAGCAGCAGCCGACAGCGAGCGGTACGAGGGTTTTCTCAAACACTAATGATTAAATACATCCACGTTTAAAAATCCAAGGATTGATCAGAGAATAAGAAGAAAGAAAATAGTGAATAAGGACAAAGGGATGTCACTTCCATCCTCTTCTTCTTTTATAAAATCAGAGCATGTGAGATTTTTTTTTTTTAGATGGCTGATCAGTTAAAATCAGAAGACAGACTCGCTTACACTTTTTCTTTTTTTCTTTTTTTTACTCTGAGGTATTTAAATGGGAGCTGCTTTTGAAAAGGTTTTGGCCTTAGTGTGAAAAATATCCAGTTAATGACAAAGCAGAATGTTAAAAAATGTCTTTCTTATCCCTTTATCATCCCTGTTGAATATATATTTATCTTACCAAGTCATTTCTGTCTATAATTAATTCCTAAAAAGCCTCAACTTCTCAAGAGAAAAACTTCAATCAATTCTCTAACAACAGGTGAGGGAGTTCATCACAGTGCAGAAGCTAAAGACGCAATAACTTCCATTTCAATGAGACTATAATCCACACCACCTTCTCACTTAATCACACTCACTTGAACAGAAGCATTTCTCTATACTGCAGTAAGAAAAGATGGTAGATGAGTAGCGGGGTCCGGGTGTTTTAACATGAATCTGAAGAGTCAGAGGTAAATTGCAAAAAAAAAACCCCCAAAAAAACCATTTATCAACTTATTTCTTTGTAACTTGAGTCCTTAGAGTTCCTTTGAAATGGAAGTTAGAGCATCTGTAGCTTCTGTATTGTGGCGCATTTAACAATGCAACAGAATATTTGAGCGTTGTTCAGTTACACAAAGGAATTAAAACAAATCCTTTGCAATTGATTTTGCAGCCAAAAAAAAGAGTGCGGGCTTAGATTTCAGACCAATGTGCAGGTATTTGTCCGAGCGCTATAGGATTGCAGAATCTGTTTGTAGAGATTATTTACCAAACATGTCAATCTCACAGTGCGCTGGAGGTAAAAGCCTGGAAGCACCAACATCAGCAGGGTTTACCCTCTGGGGACCATAACTCATGGTAAAACTGCCTTGAAGCCAGAATACTGAATATGAATCAGCATGATCAATGAAGAGAACGAGGTCAGGGCCACATGATCTAAATAAACTAAGTCTGAGCAGCTGAGCAGAATTACTATAAACTCCAGTGTTTCTTTCTAGGAGACTTTTTAATTAAAAAAAACAATGTGATGTGATCTCTGAAAGGTGGTAACACTAATAGACTCCTACTTTTGTAAATATTTCACACTACGGTTTGCGTACATTTTCTTTTTCCAGCCTGCGTGTTGCCAACTTCTTCAGCCTCGTGTTTGTTTCACTTGAGACCCCACTAATGAAAAGCAGATGGCTCGCCGTGGCGCGCTTGGACAAACGAGTGTATTGCGCTTGCATATGTTGTGTTGCTGGGTGTGCAAACTGAAAGCCAGCTCATAACATCAGCCCACTATGCCAGAGGAGCCATTAGTCAGTGCTTACACACACACAGACACACACACAATAACACACACACACACTGTTGTGACAGTTTTGACAGTTTTCTATCACTCTCTGCTTTTCTTTTGTTTTAAACACTATGCTGTCTATTATTTTCCCTGCCAATAACAGTCAACTCCCCTCCACACAAAGACACACACACCCACAAACACGTCACTCATGACACTGTGTGACAGACACACACGCAGTTCACAGTAGACCACACACAGAGTTCTGGCTTGCCGACATAAAAACTATTAAAAATGTTTTTTCCTGATTGATTTTGTCTTCAGTCCACTCAACCATCTAGAGTTGGTGCTTACTGACTTTCTGACATTTCTATGGAGGCTACCATCATGTACTGTACTGAGTGACCCGTTAATAAGCCCGCAGTAAAGTACACAATTTATCAAAACTATTATTGACTTTTCAACATGGCCTACTGCAATTTTCAAGGGAGACAAAATGTTTGTATATATTGTTGTGCTGCAGAGACACCCATGCCCTTCAGATCCCTGCAAAAAGTACACCATAATTATGCCACTGTGTTTTTAAATGAATACGAGAACAATATCATTTCCTCTATTATTGTTCAATTCAATTCAGTTTATTCGTATACCCTAAAATCACAAATTGGCCTCAGAGGAACCCTCACATCGGCACGGGAAAAACAAACAAAAAAACCCAAAAACTTTCAAATTGAATTATATCAGTCAACGTAATCGCAATAAGATATTTTTCCAAAATCCTACAGCCCTAATAGTAAACTGAACACCTTTGGGTTGCTCCTCAGACAAAACAAGTTACTCAAACACTTTTGTCCCCTCCTGTTTTCTGACATTTAATAGACAAAACAATGAATTATGTCATAGATAAAACAGTGAGCAGAGTAATCGCTGGTTGATGACTTCAGCTAACTTAAGAAAGAACGCAAAACATGAAACTAGTAACATGCCACATATTGCACAGCGTAAAGGACGTTTAAGTGTTGCTCTGTTAAAAAGACCAAGAATTACACAAAACACAGCAAGCAGGCACTTCTTTTATAGAGTAACTTCACACTTAAACATGTTGATATGATCGCACTGTAATGAAGCACATCGATGCTGGTCTTAGTATTGACATTTCATACCAAATTTATAAAGATTGTCATTTCATGGTTGAAAATGACTCAACGCACCATCGTTTTATCGAAACCCCAAATCTTTCAAAGCCAATTCGACCGTTTGGGACGAATAATCTATGACAATACTTATGAGACCCCCCTCTCCTCGCCTCTCCCCACATCGTCTCATGTTATTTCTTACTTTCTCAGAAACCAAAATGTTGCATTACAATCACGGCCCAAGACAAGCCTGTTCTCTTCTTTCTGTTTCCTTGAAATTAAGCTGTCAGCACATTACAAAATCTGGTGAATCAGTGTTGATGACTGATTATCTGGCAATACCGATGTGCTTTTCCTGAAGAGTGTGTCGATAAAGCATAAAGTTGTTTCGTAGTACATCTCCCTGCTGCTAGGAGATTATTCATCATGAGGAGAGCAGGCAGACGCTTCAGAGATGGAGGTGCTAGTGGTTTTTGATCTGAATTCGAGTTGTTACAACATCTACGATCCGTCTCTGGAGCTGGCCTCCGCTCTCCACCTGGTAAAGTCTCCCAGCGTTGGGGAGTGACGTGGAGTGACCGCAGAGGTGCTCTAGCTAGCTTATTCTCTCATATATGGTCCTGATAAACAATGCACAAATCAAATTCAATTCCTTATGTGCCTATTTTCCGAGCGACTGCTGTCATGCTGAGTCAAGGCTTTCGTCATATGATGCAGTGGGTGGAATTACGCTCAGACTTGGGGGTGAAGCTGCACTTTAAATTACATCTTTTCCACCCACTCGGATTCATTAACGCACCGAGGTAAGAGAACAAAGTAGAATGCAATATAACAGGAGCTGCCTTCGCTGTCCCGATCAATGAAACAAATGCGGTGCCATTGTGTTCATCCCCCTCAGGCTGGTAATTCCTCCTCTGGGAACGTTTAAGTGTTTCTGTGCGAGAGACTATATCAAAGATTTCTTGTTGATTAAATCAGATATGCAAGCAATCACTCTTGGGAAAAAAACTAAAAAAACAGAGGGAGGGAGGGAGGGAGGGAGTGAGGAGAGGGCTGAGGGGGGAGGTTTCATCTTCACACCCTCGTCTCCTCTTTCCTTTCCTCCATATGCTAATCACAACCTCTTCATCACTTTGTTAACCCTCCTCCTCCCTCAAAGGGTTCCTTGTGGTTTTTAACCATCTGGTAACACATACTGCATCTGAATATGGGAGTTTGGAAAAAATATATAGAGTAAGCAGAGAGATGAAGGATGAACATATTGTATCTCCACATAGAGTGACACAAAGATATACACATGTTGCCTCGCCACTATGTTAGTCAACGATTTAAGTGTGGCTACGATTTAAGACAATAATACACCTTCACTTATGAACGGACCCTGAAAATCCAAACTTAGCTCCCTGCAAGCGATGCATTTTCTCTGCAGTAAAAGACTTTTAGAGCACGATTTCAGGATGCTTCAAGTGAGAAAATACCTAAATAATTCACAATAGTTGACGTTAAAGTTCCATAATTTCAACATTTCAGTTAATGTGTTCTGCAGTTTAAGAGAAACAACATGGGGAATATAAGGTTTAAAGATAGCAGTTTAGTTAAGCTCAGAAGCTCAAAACGCTGAATTACACACACAAACACACACTTTGATTTAAAAAAAGATGCAAATGAGCTCCTTCTTTCTTTGAAGCAAAAGTCATAATTAATGGATAGTTATGCTCCAAAACACTGTACACTCTGAAATCCCAATTAACGTGGGTTGAAATGATCACTGCACAAAATATAAACTAGAAATCATTGAGAATATTCCCTGAAAATGAAGAACACGTGAAATATGGTGCCAACAATCTTTGCCAATGGGTCACCAGGAAGGTGTTGGCGTACCGGTGGATCAGCGGGTTTGAACCTGAGACCTGACAGAGCTCTTTCAGTGTGCCGTCTGTCTGGGTTTCCTCAGGCTGCTTCAGTTTCCTCTCACAGTCCACAGACATGCAAGTCCGATTTACAAAATATATTATGCTAATGATATGCAAGCTGTAATATCGTTATTATTTTTGTTCTATTTTGTACAAAACAGCGCCTACTGCATGTCAGCCCCTTCTGGAAGAGGTTTCTCACATTGCTTTTCCTGTTTAAAAGTTTTTTTCCTCATAATCGAGGGTCTGAGAATCGAGGGCGTTGTATGCTGCAGTAGAGCCCCTTGAGGCAAAATTGTGATTTTGGGTTATATAAATAAAAGTGACTTGGCTTGACCTGACTTATTTTAGGAATTCAAGGACCAGTGGGAAATAAATATATCCAGAATCATAGACAAAAGCTAACCGTCGTCCACATTTAGTTGTATATCTTAGTATCTCGGCCTCTCATACACACTACACACACACACACACACACACACACACACACACACACACACACACACACACACACACACACACACACACACACACACACACACACACACACACACACACACACACACACACACACACACACAGTTCTATAGCATTAGCTAGGCCTGAAATGTAGGTTTCATTAGAGGATCTCATCCCTCGACCTCTCCCACAGGGAACCCATTCTATTAACCCAGATCTATAATTGACTTCTTCTTTTAAACATACAGAGCTGACGGAGAGACAAGGAGGGACTGTCAGGAGGTAGAACGGGAGAGGTGGGCTGACAGCGAGACAACGTTACTGATTATGTAGAATAAATCTGCTTTCTACCTTTCTGTCTTTGCTTAAAGCTGCAACTATGCAACTTTTTCAACATTATCTCACTTCAAGGACTCAGGGAAACGCTCAGGATTGGCTGATGCCTAAGGAGTCATTTTATTTTGATGTTAATTAATCCCATTATAGCAATGATGTTGGCCTGCAACTGGTGATTATTTAAATTATTGACTAATCTGCCTATTGTTGTCTCAATAAATCGATTATTTGGCCTATAAAGGGCTTCAAAATAATACAAATATGATTTATCCTACAGACAAATTTAAAAAAGCAGAAATGTTCACTATTACAATAAAATAAGTAAATAGGTTCACATTTGTTAGGCTGAGACCAAATCATTTAAAGAATTTTTTACATATTTTCTTTCTTTTCATCAAACTTGTTGCAAACTTTTTATTAAATTAATCTTGCAGTTGATTTATTTTTGTTGACCATTACAGCTTTACAATGAAACTACCGATAAGATTCTGCCTCAGCAACATTTGGATAGTCTCAGTTGTCTTCTCTTAGAAATAAGAATAATGTGACCCAAGATGTCCATAATTTTGAGGAAAATAGCAAAACTGAATCTCCAACAGTATGACTCAGCTGTTCATTATTGTCAATAACTTTATGACAGGTAAAGCTGTTGAGGACTTTTAAATATGTTGCATGATCAAGCTGAAAAACGACTGAAATATAACTGATGAACATGTTTTGTTCTCAGAGTTTCAAGTTCAAAAAGCCATTTCTGTGCAGCTGTGCGTGGGTGAAACGTGGTGTCAACCTGTACAAATCTGACAGCATTATTAGAAAATCTTCAGCCAGAGAGCTTTTATGATCAAATAATGAAATGTTTGCCTGGTTTGGTAACCGTGCAATGAGGGGAATATGTAAATGTGTGTGACATGCCCTCAGTATTGATCAAATCCCTTCATATTTTTCTGTCTTGAACAGGTATATATTTTACTAAAACTTTATCATATTCAAGGGATGACATGACCGACGTAAACCCCCCCCTGGTGTTTAAAAGCTGTGCATTGTGAGCCGGGTTACTTTTCTTCCTATATTTAAATGAGCAGCTTGTTTTGGAGCAGAGATACCCTACATTCCCACTGTGCAGGGACCGAGGTCAGGAGACCATGAACTCATTAATGAGATGACACGGTGGGGGAGGTGAGGCCCCGTAATTAAGAGCAGGGGGCCTCCTGGGCGGAGTGGCATTTAAATAGAGGATGTGCAGAAAAGAGCGGAGAGAGAAAGAGACAGTGGGAGAAAGGTTCAGGGAGAGGAGGGTTAAATGTGTGCCAAATATAGAAATAGAAATATATAGGGTCAGAGCAAGAGGCAAAAGGTAGAAGGAGATAAAGATGTGGAATGAAATCTGAAGTGACTAATGAAGAAAAAGGTTATCTGCAGGTTTCAAAAAGTCAAGTAAAAGGCCTTTGAAGACGTTTTAAAGGAGGTAAAGGAATGTTTTAAAGAAAACTCAGACACATTTCAACCCATTTATGTGACCAACTTGACTCTATGGGTCATGCTAACTTTGCAGTTTCCACCTCCGCTTTACAAATATATATTTTTTTAAACATCAATCACATGAATGTTTATCTCAGAGTCTGACCTACGCAAAGGACAAGACGGCCAACTGGTCTAGATCAGGGTCGACGTGATGACTGACACCCTCTGCTAACTGTAATGTCGGATCATAATCGGTCCCAAACTATGTGGGAAATAGGACAGGTCGGAAAATATCAACATTTTCTTTTAAGCTTGAATTAAAAAAAATTAAAAACAAAGCAACAATAACTGAACATAAAGTTCTGACAAATGAGCAGCAAAAGGAAGAGGATGGAAATGTATCTGTTTTGGGGCTTGAAGCCATATAATGTTGTAAAGAATTATGGGAAAAAAGCAACGTTTTTATAAGTGAGTCCCTGTTTTTTTACATTTTCTTTTCGAGTGCAGCGTAATTCACTGCCGTTGGTTTCATGTTATTCCACTGATCAACAGTTTGCAGAGGTACCACACAAAGTGCAGCAATGTTCCAAAGGCAGAAATGAAGATAGAAAGCGAGCAAACATGGATGTTGGCAATGTTTCCACAAGGCAATATATATTTTGGGGACTCAGAGGTACTTGCGTAAAGGAATAAGCCAGTTAGATCAAATGGTTAGAGTTGGTGGGAAAAGGATTCGCTGTTTGAAGGGCCTGTCAAAGAAGAGAAACCAACGATTCTGTTGGTAGAACTAGTCCCTTTGACAGTAAAATAGTATGTAAACTTATGCAAAATGGAGTGTAAATACACAGAGCTTTGGTGGTAAGAAAACAATTCATGACATTTGAAAGATGTTGTCTTTGAATTCATTTTGTGTCAAAGCAATGCAAAAGTCTAGTCCAGGTTGACTTCGGTTGGGTTGACTGTGTGAGAAGTTTTGAAAAAGTGAACTCAGTGTTGAGAAATGTTTGAAGCCACACACATGAAACTAAATGTTAAACATACACATATACTATAAGGATAAGATAAGGTGGAGGGATTAAAAAAAGCTGCATTGGCCTGAACACATCAACAAATTGTCACGTTGTGGAGGCCACACCCTACATGAACATGATTGTTATTAGCCACAGAAGTGTGTCACTTTCTCCAATATCTTAGAAAATGCAGATATCGGAGGATGACAAACACAGAAAAATGGTGATGATGAAGCTTTAGCATCTGTCAATGAATGGCTCGGACTAAACTAGAAGTTATCACAGAAGAAAAAGAGGCTACTTGTGGTGATACAAATGAAAGGAGAGGTGGAAGGTGAAAGAGAATAGAAAAAAATGAAGTGATGCAGTTCAGTCATTTCATAAGATGAGAGAAAAGACTGCTGAGACATATCGGTTTTACAGAACGCACCACAGGAAGCCAACGGGCGAACACCAGTGTTTGCTCTGGAGGCGGCTCGCTAAGTGTACTTGTCAGACTGAAAGGGCACTCCAGAGGGAGGTAAAGACACGGCTGAGGAACTCAAAGCCCCCACGGCTCCTCAGAGGATGAAGGTGGCATCCTGAGAGTGCTCTGAAGAGAAGGGAGGGAACTAATTGTGTCCTTTTGATAGGACAGGTTAGCTAGGAAGGTTTTGCATTTTAAGAATATAAACTAGAGGAAAGACACCACTTCTCGGCTCCTTAAGAGAATGAATGAGATCAAGATAAAAAGTACCACTTAAAAGGGACTTCCTGTTTTGACAGCGGAAGAGAAGGTGATGAGACTGTTCAAAGAGAATTAAAAACAGAAGGACAAGCACAACTTTTAACCTCCAAAAACACTTTGTATGTGTATAGAATAGCGCATAAGCTGTGATATGGCTTATACGAAGCACTGGAACACCTAACCACAGAGTATACGTGGATATGATGTTATAGACGGTAGTTTTTTTTTTATTTCTAATTTATTTCTTAATAATTTGAGAAGAGAATTAGGAGAACATCAACGTTATTTAATGGATTATACCTCTGGCAAGGAAAAAAAAGAGTAACAAGAGTTAATTTAGACAACAGCTAGAGAGACATGGTCAATAAAAGGTTGAATTTTTAAGGTTTACTCACTGAGAGAAAACTGTAATGGTGTCTTAGTCAGATGCACATTTTTTTGAAAAAAAACTGAAACGAAAGATGCATAGAGTATTATTTATCTCATATTTGTAAAGATATCTGTATAATACTATTATAAAGATAAACTCAAAACAAATATCCACTGTGATGTTCACTGTTGTAAAACAAAAATGAATAAAACTAAAGCAAAGAGGAACTTACTATATCTATATCATCACTTATTATCTTAGCCACAGCCCCATTTGATGACATCATACATCTAATTTAAAGGGACAGTACTGCAGTGAAACAAAAACTACATGCAACGTTTAAGTGACTCAATTTATGATCAAAGTACAAAAAAAATACATTAAGCCGGTCTCCTTCTATTCTCAATAAACATACTGTCCATCCCTTTTACAGCTGAAGCGGATCCAACAACATTTCATTTCCCATCATGCTTGTTGAGCTGCTCAGTGGCCAATATTGATTGTACTTAGCAGCTTCACGTGTTACATGTATACATCTAACTTTTACAGTATTTAGTTTATTAAATGTAAACACTAGAGGAATTCATGTGTGTGAATGTGTGAGGGTTCAGTGCAACTGTCAAGACGGGAAAAGGGAAATGAGAAGAGAGAAAAAGATGGAGGCAGCTCAACCGTAACAATGGGGTTGACAGGTGATGGGGGCTCATGAGCTGGAAGTGTCTCTCTGGTGTCATCCGTCTTTTCACGACTCATTCTCGTTCTCGCTTTTATACGGACTGATGGGATTTTAAACGATCAGGTAATTTGTACTCACGTCTGATGCAGGTCCTTTATCGGCACCCGGACAGGAGAAGGTGACGAACTCATGGCAACGTTTGTGAACCACGAAACAACACACTGTGGAGAGAGAGAGAGAGAGAGAGAGAGAACATTCACATGTGCACAAAATACAATGTTTAGAGCAGCTGTAATTCTTCCTTTGCCTTTGCCCAGTAAGAATAGAATACCTAAATAAAATAAAATCATGACACACAACATATTTGCAGAAACGTCTTCATGTTGATACTATTAGGCTAAAGAAACAGATGGGCCTTTAGACTGGTTTTAAAGGAATCAATGAAGGAGGAGATTTAATTGTTCTATTAGGGCCAACAGCTGAAAATGCTCCAGCACCTTTGTCTTTAACGGAGTGTGTGGATTAAAAAAATATGTACAGAAGTCAACGGCGAGAGACAAATCGTTTTTTGATCCCCTTTGAATTGTTCAAAGAATAACACGTAAGAAGTTGATCAAAAAGATCATTTTGCACGTAAAAAAACTGTTAAAGAATAAGACTCCATAAATACATAATTAGAAAGACTACACACACACAAAGGTTGCGTAAGTGACGTCTACGATGCCCGTGTGTTTCGTACCGGGATGTTCTCACACCAACAACTCGTTCTTTCGCTTTCCGGCTGATAAGAACACATCAGGTCAGCTCATGGAACATAAGTTACACAGCTAGCAACCCAAAGCGACGGCCATGTTTGTCTCGTTGACGTACATATTGCAAGACGAGAGATGTAGCTCTTGTTGTACTTGACATGCAAAATTATTTTTTTTAAATTGACTAAACATCATATGTGTAATTCATGGCACAACTCAAACTGCATTAAAAGTCTCTCGATGCTCATAAATGTACAAATCTTGGACTTCAGTCGTCAAGGCGACAGGAAATAAAAGTGTGAACTTAAGGCAGGAATGATTTTAACCTTGCAAGTGATCATAAATGATAAAAGCGTTGAGAGCTGATTTGAAAATCAAATGTGATTTAAAAAGTGTATTAACCATTTTAAGACACATAGTGCCGTCCAACATGATCCCACACCCTCGTACATACATCAAGGTTATCAGCATATGTTCTCTCACTGACTTGCTGAAGCTGTAGGCTTTTTTAATTTTTTTTATATATAACTTCAAGTTGGAGCAAAATTAGATAGGATTTTTGCGGGAGGCTCGGTTAAAGCGGAGTCCTTCTGCTGTCTCCGAGCTGTTAGAGGCAGCGTTCACTTAACCTCTGAAAAGCTGTAGCAGCGGTGAATGTACAGATGGATGCTGTGCTTCTGTCTCAACTCCCACACACCCTTATTGTCACTCCCGCACCGTTGACTCATTGTCAGCCACTCTGGAGAAGAGCACCGTCTAAATGTCTAAAATGCAAAAGGAAAAAGCAACCTGGTATATATGTTACAGTGTGTACAAGAATGACTTCTTATTAACAGAAGTGACTGTGTTTACAAAGTTTGCGGTCAACAGAATTATGATATCTGTATTTAGAACAAATTCAAGGTTTTTTTGTTTTTTCTCTCCCGGTGCACAGATTCGCGGAAAATAACGAGTGTGCACACAAATAAACAAAAAAGATCAAACGGAAGCCGGTGCGGTCACAATCTGAGTGAGATGAAGAGCGGAACATGGCCTCCACTTTTCAGGTCGGTAACAATCAGCGGTGTAGAAACATGTGGAAGCTCCGATGCATAGAGAGCCTGTCATCTCCACCCTGATCAATGTCAGCTCCACTGACAGGCAGGAGGAACAGAGGAGGCTAAAAATATTCTCTTAATCACACACACACACACACACACACACACACACACACACACACACACACACACACACACACACACACACACACACACACACACACACACACACACACACACACACACACACACACACACACACACCATGATTGAGCCCCCCCAGAGTATATTTACATAGTGTGTTTGTATCAGGGAGAGATACTGAGATACAGATATTGTGATGATAGCAGCTACTACTAAAAAGTAATAAAGCATATTTGAATCATCTTTCAAAACCTGTTTGCGTATATGTATATATAGTAACTCCATTAAAGGAGAGCAGTGCTAAAACTGCAAACCAGCTATTCAATGATTGAAAGAAAAATAATGAAGGAATTCACATTTTGAGTCATTTCTTTTAAGCAAAAACCAAATATGCTTTGGTTGTGTTCAAGTTTCTGAGATTTTTCTAAGATTTTTCTGCATTTTGTTGTTTTAATGTGATAAAAACTGTACATCTTTTGTTTTATTTGAAGACGATATCTTGAACAAGCAATAGATATTCTTAACAATTTTGTTTTACATTTTTAAGGCCAAAAAATGTATTTATCAAAAGTAACCATATGTTAAAGCCTGAGAGAACAATGCACATTGTAGCTACTGACAGGAAATGCAAATGAGCAAATATTCAATTTCATCAAAGCTGACTGTCAACATGACAGAAAAAAAAAGAAATTCCGTTTCAACTGGAAACTTCAGTGCAAACAGACTTTCTGACATGTTCTGTGAAATTTAAAAGGCACTTTTAAGTAATTGTGCAATCTCTTAAAATATTTGGACACACAGCTGCCTTTTAGATCGTGTCTCTTAATTCAAGTACGGCACTTAACTGTACATTTGAAGTATTTCTAATTCCTCCAACTTCATAATTCTACTCTACTACTTTACTTTTTACTGTAATATATAGTTTTTTACCAGCTTTGGCTACAAGTTTTAGACAGAACGTTATTATATAATAAAATATACAACGTGCTGCACAATTAGTTAATCAATTTACTTTCAATACTTTAACTACATTTTGTTATTACCTATACATACTTTTACTTAAGTAAGATTTTGAATCCAGGTCTTTTACTTGTTTTGCTTTCATTGACGTAAAAGGTCCCACCTTTATCTCCGTCCTTTTTTTAAAAGGATCTTTGGCATTTTCATAGAACTTGGTGATTAACAATACAGACTTAGTCATATGTATCACGCTCCAAAATGGATTGATTTAAAAGACAAGGCTGTTTCTTAAACAATAGCTCCCACCTTTTAGTATTTGCATAACTTAACTCACAATAAGGGAAGTAAGGTCACACAAGCATGACGATGTTTGGTAACCACAGTTTTGAACAAGAACAGAGATATTTGTATCTCTGCAGTTTGTCTGTTGTTAGTATCAGTGATCAGATTAGTGATTGGTGGATAAAAGTATTGAAAAGTAGAATTAAAGCCTCACGGTTGAATCACTCCGCCAAACGGTCATGTTGCAGTTTATGTCCATGTCTGTCCAAAATGTCATCTTTTTATCCTATTAGACATTTGTGTAGAAGTGTCAAAAAAACCCAATTGAATTCTTGAGTTATTGACAAAAAACATGTTTTGAGGTCATATTGACCTTTGACCACCAAAATCATTGGCCGCAAGTGGACGTTTGCGTCAAATTTGCTCGAGGGGTTCCCGAGGTATCACAATAATGGAAAAGGACGTGGCGTCAAAGCGACATTTGACCACAAAAATCTAATCAATTCATTATTGAGTCTAGGTGGATGTTTGTGCCACATTTGAATACATTCGCTGCAGGCCTTTCTGAGATATTGAGTTCAAATCAATGAAACAATGCCTCCAACCAGCAACAACCGGGCAAAATGTTGATATGAAACGCCATTTTGGTAAATATACAACAAGATATATTCACTGTGGTCTCCTCTACTGTGTCATTTAGATATTTGGACACCAGCTCATCTATTCTATTTCATTCTACTATATTCTATTATCAAACCTGCACTGATAGGAGGGGTTATAATTAACACAAAGACCCACCAACTCACACAAATCACGTGCACCCCAATGGTACTTCACTCCCACACAATTTCCTCTCTTTGGTTACACCGCCCACTCACTGCGATGATGATACCACACACACACACACACACACACACACACACACACACACACACCACCCACACATTTCCAATGATATCGCAGATTGCGGGTGGAGGGGACAGAGGTAGAGATAGAAATGGTGAGAGATGTGTGTGCACATATTGCTTCAAGGCAACTGCTCTTTTGGAGTATTGCAACTGCTAAGTCCCAAAGCAACACACGCAAACACATAGATCTGTCACAAAAATAGAACTGAACGCTATCCAACGATACGACCCCTGGGCCAAAACAAAACAATACCTCTGTACAAAGATATACTGTGCTAGAAATGAAATGAAATGTCTCGCTTTTATTCCATCCCGATCATTACCTCACTCACCCATTTACGTATCTGTTCAGTTAAGTGCAAATTAATTCACAATGGAAATTTTAAAAAAAGACAGGTGACATAATGTAATCTCACAATGCCAGACCAACCTGTCACATTTTCAGAGGGATTAGAGAAAAAGTCTAAAAACAGAGGTAGAACTGCTGGAATACCTGAGGCAGATGATGGATTTGTTCTTACACTTCCAATGATGATGTTTTACATAATGTTAAAGAAATATAATATATTATACAACATTCTTATGTAATGTAGAAGTATTATCAGTAATATATATGTAGAGTAACACAAGAAAATTAACTAGTTTTAAGGGCATACATTGGTATTCAATACCTTCGAGGTATCCAAAATGACGCAGCACCGAGCAGTATGGAAACTTCTCCAGTCAAACAAGACCTGCAATCAACCCTTTTTGTGCCTCGATCTAGAAAAACAAAACTTCTTTTGAAGTTTTTACTTGCAGCCAATCACCGTAAGCAATTTAATGCCGCGTGGTGTAGTGGTTAGCACTGTCGCCTCACAGCAAGAGGGGCCCGGGTTCATTTCCCGGGCTAGACAACCTTCTGTGTGGAGTTTGCATGTTCTCCCCGTGTCAGCGTGGGTTCTCTCCGGGTTCTCCGGCTTCCTCCCACAGTCCAAAGACATGCAGGTTAGGTTAATTGATGACTCTGAAATTGCCCGTAGGTGTGGATGTGAGTGTGAATGGTTGTCTGTCTCTATATGTCAGCCCTGCGACAGACTGGCGACCTGTCCAGGGTGAACCCTGCCTTCGCCCATTGACAGCTGGGATTGGCTCCAGCACCCCCGCGACCCTTAACTGGATAAGCAGTTATGGAAGATGGATGGATGGACTTTAAAAGGTAGCAGCTTCAACCCATACAGGCGGGACTGCCTGCCAGCACACGGCCCCGAACATGGAGATGTCCGAGTGACCAGCTAACGGTGCTAACAGCTCAAACAGCGCTTAGAATGGCAACAGTGCTAACAGAGCGAACAGTTCTAACCAGGGTGGGCATTACACTTCTTGCAGTCCCACCACTGAGGTGCCGGGGGACGTGGTCACTTTAACTAATCTTAATTATTTTACATTCTATAGTATTAGGTTGTTTTATTTTAATCTGCAGCTCAATTCTGTAAATGATTGTGCTTTCTTACTTTGCAGTGTTTTTTTTTTTATAAATTGGTGAATATGACGTTGGAAAGAGAAGCAATGAGAAGCTTTCTTTGTAAGCTATAGTTTTCCATTCTAACTGTAACAAAGCTTTGTAAAATTCAATCTGCTACGGTTTCCTGGCGAAGTTTGAACACCACATCATTCAAATGGAGACAATTTAGCTTAGCAGGCCTCAAACCCTTCATTTCGCATGTTTGTAAATGTCTTTCTGCCCTGCGTGTTTGTTTGTTATCATTTTCTGAGCCTCACTGATCCACCCTCCATTTTTTTCTCTCTCTAAAGATCCTATCTCAAAAGGTTCCTCAAGGGCCTGTTAAACCAGGAAGCATCAATAGATCCTTCCCGTAGCTTTCCCCACACTGCAGCCATCATCCTGATCTCCCACTAATTTCATATTAAATTCTTTAATTTGTCATCTATTTGCTCAGTTAATGGTGAGATAAAAAACCACTAATCATGTTGTGAGCATTTAACAACTGCAGCTCCCTCAAGTTAGGTTCTGGTTTAGTCAGAACTGAACCTGATGTCGGTCCAGTTACAGTAGATGATAACATAATGATGACATAAACCCTCCTCCCCTCCTCCTCCTCCTCCTCCTCCTCCTCCTCCTCCTCCTCTGCCCTCTTGGTGGCCCTGTGTGCTGATCTCAAGCTGACTCTGGTGTAGCTGGCACGCTGCCTTTGTGCCTTCATTATTTATTAGTATACATTAAATATCCATGGAAAGGAAACACACACACACACACACATACACACTAACAGTTTAATACTTAGGTTACTGCAGAGGTAAGCAGCCATGTAGTGTGCCTGTAGAGTCCACCTGTAACACCGGCTGAGCGTTAAGTTACACTACAGGCTGCAGTTAGCACCTCAGGAATCCTTTCTCAGCCAACGGGGAGCTTCTTGTTTCACTGTCAGACTGAGGAGGATCAATTAGGCTTCTGAACAATAAAAAGTTTAGACAGGAATTATTCAATAATCAGCCATAAAAGTGCTTTTATGTTAATCTCACTGAAGCTCTCCCGCTACCACATTTTAGGGACTGGTGTTGGTGCCATGCAAGTGTTAACATGTTCTCATGTCGTCCCAAAAGCAATGATTACCTCGAGCCGTTTTCACAGAAAAGAGCATGCCACTGCACAAAGACAGTGAAAGTGAAGGGCAAAGTCAAATGTATACTCTATGAAAGATTAATCAATAATGGAACATCAGTTAGCTGCAGCTCTAGTGATTTCAATCACTGATGGTGTTGAGGATGTTCAGGTCTTTATCTAATCCTTATTCATAACATGAACTGATCCTGACCAAGGATTCATCTGCACTATTGGAAACTAAAGCCCCTGAATAATAACCAATGATTTTAAAGTGATTAGTAAGAGTGTAAGTAATCATTTTTATTCTTGCATGGAACTTGTGTGTATCTTAAATCTACCACACAGTCTTGAGATGACATACCATTGACTTGCATTCATTTCCTAGAAACTAACTGCAACGTTCAACCAAGTCTTCACCCTAAAACGGAATGATTTACGTCATGGGGACGTGCATTTTGTTCCCAAAAGAAAGGCGAGTCCCCACAATGTGACTGTGTAAACAGACCTATGTCCCCACAACATGAGTAATACAAGCCCACACGGTAACATCCACGTAAAACTTGTTGTCGTCAGCGTCAGCGCTTTCAAGTGTCCCACGTTGCCCCGATCCCTCCCCCACTGTCACCTGACATCATTATGTAACGGCGGGTTGTCAATCAATAACATCAAGCCATCAAGCTTTCTGTATATCAATACAGTGTGAAGAGCGGGGCTCCAACAGACACCGCCTACCTCGCACAATTCAACAGCAGTGCATCATCTTACAGTCGGTAAGATGACAATACACCCTTTGTTTACTCTTGAGCTGAAACAAGTAGCAGTTGATGTTTTCTTTCAGCATAATTTCCACCCTATTGGAGTCAACGTTTACTGCTGGATTCAGGTTGACTTCTCTCAAAGCTTCACTCAGAATATGAAACGCAATAATTGGGAGCAACTAACCAAATGTCACTGGTTCACCAAATACTAACAGCAACACAGACTGAACCGTCATGCTTTCAGATAAACGTAATGAGATGATTGACTATTTTCCAAATCCTTTATTTATTTGCTTCTTTTGACTCGCCTCCCTTTCATTTCCCGTCTCTCTCCCCCACTCATCCCTTTTTCATTCCACCATCTTTTGCTCCCCTCCTCTCCCCCTTGCTCCGGTATATTCTGTTTATGAAATGTTGGCAGAACACTGTTGTACACAGCCGTTTCCTCTAATGAGCTGCCAATATGTGCGTGTGTGCATGTGTGTGTGTGTGTGAGAGACAGTGCATGTGTGTGTGTGTGTGTGTGTTAGAGAGACAGACGCAGTGACACGCTGTACAGTGATGTCCCACATTTAGACACGATTCAGTGGCCAGGTTCAATGCTCTCCAGTTAGTCATATTTGTTAATCTGTAGCCGTAGTAGTACATCTACATCACTCACAAAAACACAGACACACACTGTTTCCTGGTTAAATACCTGCTGCAACTGCCTGAGGATCTAATGGTTTGATCAATGATTGTCTGCATGATATAAAACAACACTAACAGATGGACCGACTGTAATTCTGAGTCTCTTCATTGGACGTTTAAGTCACATGCATCATTTACATCATGATATATTCACTATGTCTGTTTCTATTGCACTTTATTGCATTTTGTTTATATCGGCGGACCAACTTTTCAACCTCACCTAAGCTTTCAAACAATTTTTGCAATATTTAAACTTATTTAAAATTAGATTTTCTGCATTTGTACATTTTGTTTGCGCAAAAAACTTGCATACAGACAGCTGGATGGAGGCATACATAGTTGACTTGCAGTAAAATGACGCTGTCACAATTGAGTTGGTATCTTGTTACTTTTTTCCAAATTGCTATCAAACAATTAAGTTTAATCCACTTCGTCCCACGTTTCTATTGATTCCCTGAGAAGCCGTGATGCTCCCATGATGCGGTAGTTTCTCATTTGATTCCTGCAGAGCGATGACACAATACGAGCTGTGCTTTGGACACATAGCTCGTAGCCTGAATATCAGGTTAGTGCATTCTGCAAAGGCTAGAAGAGGAATGCAACACTCTCCATTGAAAATAAAGGCCTTGCTCTGCATAATGCTGCATGTGTGCATGTGGTGTAAAAGCTCCGTTACTTTCTGACTGACATGATCAGCTGTTTGCCTGCTAATTGAGACAATAGATGACAATGAGATTGCCACATTGGCTGGTATACTGACTACACTGACTTGACTGCGAAACCTCTCCATCAGATCTTCTCCCCGTCCTGGCAGACCTGGCACAGTGTTTAAACAGCGTGGAGAAGAGATCCGGGCGAGCCAGACTACAGCTCTTCCTACTGTCTCAGCGAAGAGGAAACATCCTGACGAGCGGGGTGAAAGACTCAAAAGAAGAAGACGATGCCACCAGAGGAAGACGATAAGAAAGAGGAAGACGATAAAGAAGAGAAAGCAAAAGTCAATAATCTGAAGAAAACGCGCCATTCACCTTGGGCACCCCCCCTTTTGTGTGTGTGTGTGTTTGTGTGTGTGTGTGTGTGTGTGTGTGTGTGTGTGTGTGTGTGTGTGTGTGTGTGTGTGTGTGACTCTGTAAGGGCTTATATAAAGGGGGCCGACCAGCCTACGCCAATATATAAATACCCACAATGCCGCTGGTGAGGCAGGGAGAAGGGTCAGGGAGTGAGTCAGCACACCCATATCACTCCTCCTCTTTCTCTCTCTCCTTTCTATCAATCAATCCATCCTCTCTTCTTCTTCTTCTCCTTCTCCTCCTCCAGCTATACATCTGTAATTTTTCATGTTGCTACGGTGATTCTATTCATGGAGAAACCATAGAGGATTTCACCTGGCAGGTTGAACTATGACCTCTGGTTGGTGGTGATCGTAAAACTGTAAAAAGCAAGAGCCAGTGTAAACAAAACAAACATTTACACTTTCACCAAAACAACCCTTTGAAATGCTTCAAATTTCCATTTAATGTCCTAGAACAAAGCGTTGAAATCTTTTCGGACCCATTCCTACATCACTCTATAAAGAGTTACTTTTGGAAAGTGAATAATCTATTGATAAATGAATAGAAGCAAATCAAGGACAATCTCTGAAGCTGACTGTGTTCAGTGATTAATAAAATATCAGCAGACTTGTGAGAAGAGGATACACACTTTCTAAACGTCTCAGACCTCTTCATGTCGTGTAAGTAAGTTGACACAGAATGTTATCCCTCTCAATACTGTACTATCTTACATACGATTAGAAAAAAAACTAAACGGAGACACTACAGTCTGGCTGGCTTCACGCTCTGTTCGATTTCAGTTTCAGAGCTGTGCCAGCGCTGTGGAAGAATTCTGGCAGAAGAGAAGTTTACGTGGTCCAGCTTACACCTCCACCCTTATCCTCTCTCATTCACTCCATCTCTCTCTCTCTCTTTCATTCACTCCATCTTTTATTTTCTGTATGTTTCTTTTTGCTCAAGTTCCACTCGCTGTCTGATTCTTGTCTCTTCTGATGTCACTTTAAACTCCATGTCCTTCTCTCTTCATCACTTCCTGTCTCCATCATACTCCAGCTCTGTCTCTCCTTCTTAATTTCATCGCACTTGTGCTTTTTTTCTTTGTCACCAGTGCCTTGCTTCACACTCACACAGATGCAAACTCCCATTCTGCACTGCAGTGTGGATGCTCGGTGCCTTGCCAATGGGCACCTTGATGGAACTTGTAGAGAATTGAGAGGAGGATGTAAGTATCTGTATCTGTTTCTTCTGGTGGAATCAAACTTGCAGCCTCAGCTAAATATCACAATCAGGGATTGATCATCATCATATTATGGATGGCTACATATCAGTATATATTAAGGTATTGATTGAGCTGTGTCAGAACAATGACTATCTATCATTTACAACGTTACTTATATTGTAAGAGACAATATATCTCACTTTTTCAAACCACGATTCACGTGACCAGCGATTGACAAACAAGTCACATGACTTTTGCCCCGGATACGAACCGGGGTCTCCTGTGTCCTGTTCTTGTTGGACCCATCCACCTCCCCAACTGTACGCTCTGTGTGGACGATCACGCACTAATGCCGTGAGTGCGTTGCATACACAAGCAAAAATGACTGTCCTTGTCAGACGCCGAGGAACAGTGACCAAGCTGCGTTTTGTTTTTAAACATCGGGAGTGGAAACAGGAAAACTATTGTTTCAAGATCCAAAAATGGAATTGCAAAAGTTGTTGCTGAATCATCTCCTAACGAGTGACTAATTAATTGCTTGAATAATCGTTTCAGCTCAGGTTTTCATACTTGACAATTTGATAAATTTAAATATCCTGTACTACTTGACCAGAAATAAATAAGAGAGGAGGCTGATTCCCAAAAAAATAAAAGAGATTTACACTGTCTATCTTTGTATCAACAATGGATGTCTGTTCTCTTTCTCTTTGTGTTTGTGTGTGTGTATATGTGTGTGTGTGTGTGTGTGTGTGTGTGTGTGTGTGTGTGTGTGTGTGTGTGTGTGTGTGGCCCTTGGTTTCCTCTCAAAGCAGAAGTACATCTACCTCCACAATATGACCTGACCAGGCAACTGCTGAACATGTCCAGCCAAAACATACACACACACACAGAAACACACACAACCCTGTAATCTCCTGTACTGTACATCAACTTCCCTCCTCCCTCCACTGCCACTCTTTCTCTCTTAACTCCCCCGCAAACAATACCCGCTGTTTTGGTCCAGACAGCAAGAAACATAACAGACGATAGGAAAGTAAAAAAGTTTAGAGTGCATACATTCAGTTTGCGTGACCGTTCACTGCATTTAATTCGCTGGAGAGTATAATCGCCATACTCTACATGCAGTTTTATCTAATCTGCTGATTTACTCATTAATTCAGAGCGGGAGGGAGAGAGGTGGTATGAAGAGGATGAGTGAGCGAGAGTGGGAGAGAGAGGGCAGAGGGGTGAGAATGAAGAGCTGCAGATATTGACGAGAGAGTCGATGACACTAACAGGTTTGAAAACCAAATAATGAACTAAATACAAGTTGTAAAAATGCTAGCATCCATTAAATGGCAAAAGATAAATACCACAAGTCTGATAATGTGACTTATATCTTCAGGAAAGACCCAAAATGATGGACTTGTTCAATAGAATTATTAACCTGCAATAAAAAGTGTTTGTGAGTGCAGTTAAGTTAAGGGTCAGTTTTGCGGCTGTAGAATCTGTAGTTTTAGAAACAGAAATATGAAGCATATAATAATATTTAAACTCTTCTGTGGAGTTCTGTCCCACAATATGATCCACCACCAACAATATTACACTTTGTGAAAGCTTCTACTGTGCTCATCGAAACAGCGATTGTGTGGTGTTTCTTTAAAATCCTGCAGCACATTGTAAGTGATGCATGATGGGCCGCAAAAGACTGTACTTTATTCAATGCCCTCATCCAAAGCACTTTCCCTTTTTATCCACCCACACACACACACACACACAGTCACACGCCGATGGCAGTGAGCTACATGTAAAACACCAAACCATCAGGTTCACTTTCGGGATTGCACTGCCAATTTTGGAATTAGTTGAAAACCTGCTCTACCTGTGAATCTTCTGCGGCCCCTTTATCTTTTACTCTAAAGCGATTTTCATTCTTTTTTTTTTTTTTTTCTCTGTAATGAGAATGCTCAGCAAAACAATTTAAAGGGAATTTTAGACAAAATATCAAAAGCCCTTCTTTTACAATGATATCTTGACGATTGATTAATTGATGGTATCCTGAAAGGCGCACGATATCCAAAGCAGTAATATAGCAGTAAACAACTGTTGTCCATGTAAAGATATAGTGGAATAATGCTTCTCTCAGAGCTTCTCCTTGCTTTGTTGAAATATTCGGGCCGGCAGCCCGTACTTTTAGCGCTTGTTAGTGCATGTGAGCGTGCCCCACTGGCCTGACCAATGGCATCGTCGTGGAAACGTAGCTATTGCCCTTGGGGTCTCCCTCAAGTAAACACTGTGAGCTTCACACTTTCGCCGTTGTTTCCACTGTTAGCACCGTTAGTTTTGAGCCGTCTGCTTAGCTGCTGCTATGATGAGAAGCGTTGTGAGGGAATAGAAATGCTCCCAATCTCACATATAGAACCTTTAAACCTACATACACATTACTATTAGTGGCAAAATGTGTAAGTTGTGTGGAGCCACATTTACCATGTTCCATACTATACAGGATGCAACGGGTCTTTACTTACAAAAATGTTATTTTGTTACTGTCTCATCCCTGCATGGACTTTGTCGCTGCTAACACTCCTTTACAGTCACCTGTCCAGGCTCACGATTATGTGAAATATATACGAACTGTAGTGCATGACATTCAACCTGCAGTATGTGCACTTTTTTTTCAATTCTGCAGCCATGACTTTGTATTCATGATGAAACTTATTGAGATTATTTTAATAAACAAAGTCTGTGACACGGTCCGTGGCTGTGTGTGTGTGTGTGTTTGCCTATGATACTGAATCTGATATTGTGCCTGTTAGGTCAGCGAGAAAATACGTGTAAATATAGAACGCAAGCGCATATGTGTGTACCTGTGTGTGTGTGTGTGTGTGGTCAAGGCAGTGCATTGTCTACAACAACTCGCTCAATGCTTGGCAAGAGACCAGTGCTGCCTGGCTGCCTGTTATTTTCTTTACATGTGTGCACACACACACACACACACACACACACACACACACACACACACACACACACACACACACACACACACACACACACACACACACACACACACACACACACACACACACACATACACACACACACACACGTATATACACAAAACATAACAAATTTTGTCAATAAACAAAGGTAGTCCTGTTTACACTTGTTCTGTCTGTCCCTCTGTCTTTCTAAAACATAAACGGTGCAACAGGAAAAACACTGTTCTGTTTATACGGGTTAATTCATTTATATATGAAGAATAAATGAAAGATAACGATCTCAAACTGTGGGTGGACGATATTTAAACATGACACTTTCCTAGACCGATTAAGTCTCAAACTTAACAGTATCATATTTGTAATCTGACAAATTGTTAGACAGGAGAGAATAAATGGAAACTAATGAGAGGTGAGCAGGGTCAGGAGAAAAAATGCGTGCGAGTTTAAGTGGAATAGCGACAGATGACGGATGAGAGAGAAAAAGCCAGAGATGTGAAGAGAGATGTGACATAAAAGAAGGAAGTCAAATAAAAGAAAGATGGAGGGAGACGCAGAAAAAGAGGTCTGGGATCACTGCACTCCTGTGGGCTCGTGTCCCTGTTGCTAGGTTACCGTCTATAGATGAATGGGTTAAAGCATCTCAGGAGCAACAGTGACACAGTTAGGTGGTCGCCATCAGACAACATACACACACACACACATACAAACACACACACAGCACAGCAAAATAGAGCATTGTGTTAAGTCAGAGAAATCAATGATTTTATAACCAGGGACACTTTAAAGTTCAAAATGAGACATAAACTCACTGTAAATTAATTTTTTAACTAAAAAACCTTCGTTTATCCAGCTGTGTACAGCAGTAAATAATTAAATAAATGTATTATACGGTTTATGTGGCGGCTCGTTACTGTACAGATCCAGTGCTTCATGTAGATGCCTGTGTAAAGAAAGAGCAGCACCATTGCAACCTTTTTGACTGTATATTTATTTTGGTAGGGCTGTGCGATAATTCCATATTCTATTTATATTTTATTGCCTTTCAAAGTAATCATTTTGATGAAATCAAATTTTGAGATTTTGTGACAATGACATCGTCCTACATCATACTCAAATGTCTCAGATAATCTGATCATTTTGCACCTAAATTCTAATTAAAAGGGAAACTACTCAGTACTTTTCAATTGTCAAGTATTTAATTCACACAACTATTAGAACTAATTATTGAATAACCAGAATAAATGCTGTATGCTCATAGCAACTTTGGCCATATTGCCCATAACTACCTTTTCGGTGGAAATACATTTCAGATTCAAACATCATTATTCAGTCCGTGAACTTTTGTCCACCAAGAAACTGACTGACCTTTTGTCCAAGAAATTATATCACCGTGCATTATTTAAACCCACAACAACTGCATCCCTCCCCCAGCAGTTAGTAATCCAGGTGGGCCTCACACCTACACACCGTGATTCACGTTTTAGACATTTAGCTCATCTCGTCATCCGAGTCAAACTGCCCCGAGTGCAACTGATCAGGTTCAATTCGTAGATCGCCGCCATTGCAAACAACGATCACAAAGAGGGTCAAAGGTCCTGTAACAGCGATCACGAAGGAGGCAAGTGGAGGGAATGTGAATAATTACAGAACGAACAAGCAGAGGAGGCAGATGTTATCATGGTGAGAGCCATGTGGGTGGAACGCAGTGAAAAAAAACACACCTTTTGCTTCTTCACTGCGACTGCAGTTTGCTGTATTTTACTCACAATGTTACGCACAAAGAATGTTAACAATATGCATTAGAAAAAAGGTATTGGTGTTCAAAAGGACATGGATGTATGAAAGGTATTACAAGACACAAAGTGCAGTAGAAACTTATCTGTAGAATCATGCCACCATTAGTAACATCCATTTCTGACCACAACAATGTTCTCAGCTTAAAAAGGTGCTAAAGGAAACAACAGAATTTATCAATACGGTAAATCAGTACCTAATTTTGCTCATGCTCAAAAATAAATAAATATATATATTTTCTATACTATGAATTACATCTAAAGTGACTTTATGTGACCAGTGCATGGGTCAACAAACAGGGGTTTTGTCTTAATGGGAATGCAGTATTGATACAACTCGCATAGTATATAAAAAAAAAAACGAAGCAGCATTGTACCTTGAATTGTTCCGCCATTAATCCTACCACCAAATGTTCACGTTCTACTCATCGGGGCGTCAATGATAGCCTGCTACAGAGGCTGTTGGCGGCCACCAATACACCAGCCACAGACAGAATGAACCATTTCCCCGCTGTGCTGTAGGGAAGCGTCTATCGACAGAGTTAAGTATAGTTCACAGTCCTCTCTGGGACACGGATCCACAGTGAGTTAGCACCTCTTAATGTGTTACAGCGAACCAAAAATATGTCAACGGACGACAAGACATTGGTTTAATGAGCTGACGTTTCGTTATACAAAGATCTGAAGAAAAATAAAGACTCGATAACTCTTTCTGACAAATGACAACTGAAACTGGGCTACTTGGTTACAGCCACGGAGAGATTGCCCTCCAGTAACCATGGAAACAGAGGATAGTCAGTATATGCAAAATTGCAAGGTCGCTTGTCAGAAAAAAAAGAAAAAAAAGAGACCACCTCGCAGTTGAATGCTTCCGCTAAAAAGTCAAATTATAGTTTCTTGTCTGTCCAAAATGGAATCATTTTATCCTCATTAAACAGTGAAATTGTTGTATTTAGCATATCAATTCCTGAGTTATGGACAAAAATGTGTTTTGTGTTGCCACGTGACTTTGACCTTTTGTTTGTGAGGGACAGACGGACATAGACAGCCGAAAACAACCAAAATGAAAAGCCTTCTTTAAGGCTTGTCTGGTCCAGAGACAGACAACTGATTGTGTTCCTCCTCCTGGTTTCCTTCAAACTTTCTGACAGCAAATTCCAGTGATGCTTCATAGCATGTGTTGTTGAATGCACAACATTAGATCTTGGCTTTCTAGAGCCTTGCTTTTTTTTTTTTAAGTCGTGCTTGTCAGCCTGTCAGTGGTTTGTTTGCACCATCATAAGGTTTATGTTTCATAAACTGTTTCATGGTGTTGGCGGTACAGACATTCTTGTTCCCACGCAGGGTGAATCGTAATAACTTTGGTGACACATTCATCTCCTTCATTTTGCAATTATCAGGTCAAAAGTTAAATTTGTCCAGTATTCTGCTTTCCCATCAGCTAAACATGTCTAGTGCTAATTAGCAAATATAAGTATGAAGCACCTAGTACAAAGATGATGAAGATAGTAAACATTATACCTGCTGAACATCATCATGTTAGCTCAAAACACTGCTGTGCCTAAATACAGCCACGCAGAGCCAAAAGCATGGCTGGAGACTTTTAAGTCTTGCTTTCAAGTTCTTTAAATTGAATTTAACATAGTTGTTATGATATCTTCTCCATTTTGCTTACTTTTGAATTTAGCTATGGTCATTTTGAAGGAAAGATATTTCAACTAACTCTTTTCTGCTTGTGTTTGTTGGCTGTTAGGCCAGACAGGCTTGACCCACATTGGCCGTCTGATCCGTCCCGATATGTCTCCAAGGTGTCACCGTGGCAACGGGTGTACTATTGCCCTAAATGTCAGCAGCAAGGACAACCGAGCCCCGGAGGAGATAGTCTGTCAACCTGTAACTGAAAGTGAGTACAAGCACACACACACACACACACACACACACACACACACACACACACACACACACACACACACACACACACACACACACACACACACACACACACACACACACACACACACACCAACAAACAAACACACCCTGTGTGATCAGGGTCTTCAGATGTGTGAAAGTAGATTAGATCAAAAAGGAGTAAAATTAGACTTCATCACCACACACAAACCTGTAGAATAACAAAGACACACACACAGAAGCATCAGATGATCACTGTTGGCTGATAAAAGAAACAATTAAAACTCCTGATGTAGGTTCGGCTGCTTTACTACCTCACTCACTCACTCACTTCTCTATTAACAGCAAGTATACGTGAAGAGGCTTTCAGACATATGCACAGTTACTCAAATTAGACTCATGTTTACACACTGACACATACACACACATACACACACGACAGTTCTTTAGCACCCTCCCCATTAAACTGAGAAGAGGAAGAAGTTATGGGAGGAAACACACTGGGTGTTACTGCATGGGTGTCAGAAAAACTATTACTACAAACAAGTCAAGATAGAGTCTCCGTTAACATGTGTGTGTAGCTCAAACGGAAAATATAAATGTGCATTTAGAAAATTAGTTTCGAGTTATAACGGCACTTCCTGACTTCCTCTTTTCAAATTGTTTCAGATCATTAAATTAACGACTGCTCTAATCTGGAGCTTCAAAACTACATTGAAAAGCAACTCCAATAAAACCTACACAGCAGCGTCTCCTCAGCTTTTAAATAAGCAGAACAAGCCTTCCCACCTAAAACATATGATTCATATTACGCTGTTGTGTGCCGTGAGCTCAGGCTGTTTAGGATGCTAGTTTGTTGTGTCTGAAAGGCACCAGGGGAACAAAAGGAAAAATCAATGCACTATAATGCTGCAATATTTTTGGCCCCATCAATAAGGCGGCTGCGGTTCACTATCAGAGTTGTTGTACGCAATGCAGTGGCGTGGCATGAAAGGCTGCACAATGGTGTTATGTAACACGGACTCTTGAAAACACTGGAAATACAGTCCTTGAAAAAGTGTTTGTGCGAGGTCAATGCTTCACTGAAGAATAATCAGGAGACGGATTTGAAGAACTCACAGAACTCATCGACAGCATTCTGAATGGTTTGCTGTTATTGTGAGGATTTACAGTTTTTTTTCTTTTCAGTAGGGATTCGCCGGCCGGACGGAATTTTTCAGTCCCGATACCGATACCTGGGCTTTAGGTATCGGCTAAAATCAGCGTTTTATTAATAGGCTGTGTGCTTCACTGTGTGGAAGAAACCGGGATCCTTCTTCTCAAGCTTGACTTAAACATTGTTTTCCTAATTTTGTGGGGCAAAAAAATGTAACAAATAAATATAAATTCACTGAATTGTAATTTATTCTTTAAAAAATAAAATTGTACACCAGCAACTTGGTAAAAGAAATTCAAAAAAATGAACGGTGTAAACTTTTTAATCTAATAACAATTTGCTCAAAACTTCAACGTGAATTAAAAATTCCAGTATATAATGTTTTTTGTATATAAACATAGAGTTTTAGAGATCAGATCGACCCTATTGTCACGAATACACGAACCAGCTATTGAGTCAGTTTCGGCCCGATATTGGTATCAGTGCGTCGCTTCTTTGTTTAATGACTAAATACCTAAAATAAGAATAAAATAGTGACATTCCCATTAACCTCAGCTGTGCTTTGTGTTAAGTACTTAGCATGCTACGTACTAAACTAAGATGGTGAACAATGCACCTGCTTAAAAGCAACATGTATTCAATTTCACTGTGAACATGTTAGCATGTTAACATTAGCATTTAGCTCAAAGTCCTGCTGAGCCTCAGTACAGCCACACATAATCACTAGCATGGCAGCGGACTTGTTAAACTCAGCTCCTTTTTCTTTACTGTGAAAAGATCATAAGCATGTGCCGTCTCTTGACACAGCAATAAGACCATATGACAATAAAAACAATATATACAGAAATGCCGTGCCAATGAAACTTAACCTAACTAAGGCTTTCACACGCCACAAGTTCAACTGTCAAAACAATACTCTTTTTTTAAATCCAATATTTCACACCTATGATGCGTTTCCTTATTGACAAGCAAGCCCGATTAAGCAGATGTCCATAACCTGCTCTTACATTTACAGAAAATGCTTCTGAAATAATCTACGTAGAAATGACCGTCTAGGGACTGATGTTTTCACTTCAGGTTCTTTAGAATGATTTCACATCGCTGTGGTCAACATGTGACATCCTGCGGAACATCGATACAGAGACAGACATGGTAGTCGTATTTCACTGGAAAATGGCACAATGAAAGGTTTTACCCCAAGACGACTATTAAAGAATACTAGAGGTTACTCACTAAACCAAACCAATGTACAATCATGGCATACAACTGAGATATGAATCTGCTAAGTGCTTACCAGACCAGAAAAATCACAAACTTTCATAATTGAATAATTTGAATTTGAATTTAAATCTAGAAATCATCTCTATTATATATATGTTTGGGATTATAAAACAGCAAAGAAGAAAATCAAATTTATCCAAAATGTCTACTTTCCAATCTTTCAAATGTCAGATCTCTGATGGAGTATGCATTTATTTCATATAACAGGATACAGCTAATTATTTAAAGAATATCTAGAGACCTTCGGCCTCTTGAACCACAGGTATTTCTGAACGCCACAGGATTTAGAACCGCAGTTTCACATTTTTAACCTCAAATCAGTGCTTTCTGTTATTTCGATAAACACCTCTGTCTGCCTCTGAAGCTTTTTAATCCTTTCCTTTTTTTTTTTTCTGCCGCTCTTCAACGTTCTCCCTTCACACCTACATACTCAGCCCTCCTGCCTCCTCCTCCATCCCCGCTCTCCACTGCCCCATCCATCTATCCATCCATCCATCCATCCATCCATCCATCCATCCCATTTGGTAGTACTCTCAATGGAACACTTGGGCTATTTATAAAAGCATCAAAGCCCACAGCTTCCAACACTCAGCCACTAGAGAGAAAGAGGGGGAGATGGGAGAGCTGGAGAAATGGTGGAAGGAGGAGAGAGAGAGAGGGGGGAGACCAAGATGATGGAGGGAGAAAGGAAGAGGGAGAATTATTGAAAGACAAGAGGCGGGAATAACCGGGTGAGATGGGAACAGATGGAGAGAAAACGGGGAAGAACAGAAAGATGGACATCAAGGGGAGGAGATGAGAGAAAAGACAGAGGGAGTGAGACAGGAAGAGGAGAGCGAGAGGTCAAAAGAAGTCGGGGAAACAAAGAGTGGAGAGGAGGAGGAAAAACAAAAGACTGGCTGACACAAGATCAGATGTTTTTGGTCCATTTCCCTTTACTTCAGGACCTCAGTGATACATCTCGACATCAGCTGTGCGTTTGTGTGCGAGTGAGTTTTTCTGCGATTAATGTTTTCGTGCATGAATACACGCTTTGTTTTTGCGCAAGCATTCGTATGATCTGTGCGTGTGTTGGCATGCATCATTCGTGCATGTGTGTCGGTGTGTGTCGGTGTGTGTGTGTGTGTGTGTGTGTGTGTGTGTGTAGGAGGCAGGTTTTGGATCTGGAGACCTCCCACTCACACGGGTCAGAGTTTGCAGAAGCACCTGAGCTGCGTTCGCCAGCCCCAACAGACACAGATGTTTGCGAGCGTTCACCAACTCCTCTGAACCCGAAGGTGCTCATGAAAAGGCAGAAACTGTATCATGCATATCCAGAGGAACTGTGGGCACCGTGCCCAGCGGGTAGTTGTTGGTTGCTGGTGAACGCGTGAGACAACCTCATTAAACCAAAACGCAAAAGACTCCACGAGTCGAAAGGGAAGCTTGAATACAACTCCTGAACAGTGCTTTTTAGGAGTACAAACATTTTTTCCAGTGCCAATAGATGCAGCGAACGACACCTTTATGGGCTTGATTTAGGTGCAATCTTCACTCCATGCCTCCTCCATTCCATCTCCCCCTCTTCCTCTCTCTCTCTCTCCTCTCCGTTTTACCTCGTATTCCTCGTCCATTATCTCCTCTGCCTTTGCATAAAAAAATCTCACCCACCACCTCTCTGCTCGAGTGTCATTCCAGTATACCTTTCTCGTTCTTTTTCAACCATCTGCCTTGTTTAATTTATTTTTTTAAATATATGTAACTGTCCTCTGCCTGCAGGAACAAATCACTTGAGTTTTGTGCAGTCCTCTTGAACATAATCGAATTCTGTAAAAAAAAAAAAAAAAAAAAAAAATCAAACATCCTGCAGGAAATTGTACAGCCATTTTTCTTGATGGCATCATCGCCAAGAGCACGGCGCGTTATCGTGTGCACAAGAAGACCTCAGATAAAAGGATTATATTTAGGAGGCTGAATAGAATTGGATTGAATACATTATGAAGAATTTACAGAGCGTGCATCTCTTCCATTTCTGCCCTAATTTATCCTTCCTCAATCCTTCATCAATTCCTCTTTTTTACACTCTCTCTTCCCTGTTTTCTCTTACCTTAGACCGCACTGTGTTACACGTTCACTATGTTTCACATTACATCACAGAAAACATCACTTTTTTTTTTTGCCATTGCTCTCCGAGGACATGCAACATGCCTTTCATCCTTCTGTTTTTTTCCCTTTGCTTGCCATGAGCTGCTTTCAGAGGAACTTTCAAGGAAACCACATGTAATCCTCCTCTCCTTCCTACACCCTTCCCACTCACTTTCTCCCCCCCTTCTGTCTCTCCCTCCATGAATTCCACCCCCACTTTATCTTTCTCAACTTCCACCTCCTCCCATTCTCATCTCTACATTCCTTCTCTTCCATACTTTTACACATGCAGATGGTTTTCTCCGTCTGATTCCCGCGTCCCCTCCTTATTGCCATATCTGCCACATTTCTCACAGGCACTCTCGAGCTCGAGCTCGCTAAAAGGGATAATTTGTCCATTATCCCCGAGTCTGAGAGGAGACAGATGAGGACACTCGACAGCCTGTTACACACTGAAACCCAACTCATTATTAACACACTCATTTAGGAACGCGTGCACGAAAACACACACACACACACAAAACCGGTCACATGGAAGCATTAGAGCACACCCGGTTCTGCACAAACAACCATTAAGGAAATAAACACTCACCAGCTCATTAAATTAAGCATGAAGCACATGCACACTCCCAACACAAAGATGTTATTATATAGAAGTTATATATGTAGAAGTTATTCTCAAAGTCACATTTTGTTTAGAGACGCAACAATACAAAGCACAAGCTGCTACCTCCCTTTGACGTTTTTTTCTATTGTATGTAAAACAGAAAACAGCAGAATCTCACCGACACATTATAATTTACTGTTTACAGCTACAACACGACCGAGGCAGTGAGCTGCTCCGACTAGCAACACTGTATACAGATACACAGTACGCAGAACGCAGTCAGCATCACCAGTTGCATTTGCAGTAAGACTGTGCGAAACACCACTCAAACATCTGGGCATTTTTCATTTCATTAATTACTTTACAATGAAAAAGTAGAGATGGAAATTAAAAAGGTGTGATTTACTGTGAGTGGTACTTTCATTTTCATCAATTAAAAAACTAAATCTACATTTTGATCCTCTAAAAGTCACTTCCTGGGCTCCGGATGTGGCTGTTTAGAGTCCGGGAAGTTTATCATGAAAAGATGTGGCTGTGGTCAGCTTTCATGCCATGTAAGCTGCGATGGATTTGATAAGACACTGGGCGTACAGACGGACAGTAGAGTGGTACAGTACTGTGCATGTTCTCTTAACAGCAGATATTGTGTTGGCGTTTTAATGGAGAGCCCTGAGATCACACAAGACAATCCAAACGTTAATGTTAGTTCAGGAAGGAAATATAATTCATATGCATGAAGAGCCAACTCTTGACACCACATCCGTTCTGGGTAGACGTACTACCACAAGTGTCTTCTTGAAACTGTTAAAGGCAGCTGCTGCCCCCCCCCTTACAGTCTACAGCACGCTGCTTGGATTGATTCAACAACCTGTACCACCAAACACTGTATAAAAAAAAAATCTTCATGACGAGAGTGTTACAGACTTAGCTACACAGCAAAGCGTGCAGTAGGCTGTTAAAGTTTACCACGCAGCGAGGTCGACTAAACAGTGGGCACCAATCGATCGTTTTTTCAGAATCTATTTACAAAAAGCTACTAAAAATACTTGCTGTAGCAACGGCACATACAACTTCCTTATTTCATATCATGACGAGGCAGAATGCGGACAAAGAGGAACTAATGTCATGATGTAAAAAAAACCGCTAATGACGCTTAACTATGTTGAATCTATGAACCCTGAACGAGCAGGTACTGTAAACTGTTGCTTAAATAATCTCTCACTTCTGGATAAACGAATCTTATTTTTGTTGTTTCAAAACCTGTAATGATACAGTTATCAGAAAAGCAAAGAGAGAAAACAAATTGAAGCTAAGATCCTTTCAGTGTGATAGGATTCAGGTAGCAAGGTAACAAATAATCAATAAACACCATGTGAGACACTCGTGGCACCGATTTGTCCACTCAGGTCACAAGAAACAGAGGAGCTGTAGTTTACACAACCAGCCAGGTCTCATTGACAGTTTGACCTTTCCTTTTCTCTCTCATTCTTTTTGCATTATTAATACAAAACAAATACATAAACCCGATCTAAATGATACGAATATATCGAATTGCATAGGCACAAACAACCTGTGACTCTCAAACAAACACAACCATGTAAACACAAGAGTCAAAGCACACCAAAACACTGATCTCACTTTACTCTAAATGTGTGTGCATGTGTGTGTAAGTGTATGTGTGTGTGTGTGTGTGTGTGTGTGTGTGTGTGTGTGTGTGTGTGTGACCTTGCAGAGGAATTCCCTTTCTCCCCGAGCTCTAAGGAAGTGATACCCTGCTCCAGGCGGACAAATGAGTCAGAGAGCAACTCTCACACACACACACACACACACACCTGACGAAAGGTTAGTGCAAAGTGTTGCTGAGTGCCAAGTGTCTCTCTCTCTCTCTCTCTCACACGCACACGCACACACACACACACACACACACAGTGCATGCAGTAGGTGCCCCAACACCTGCACCCACACCCCATCCTCTCTGAGGGTCCCTGCAGTGCGGCGGATGCTTCCTCTAAAGGACACCATTGACCCGTTACATGAACACATGGGCCAATTATCAGCTAACCCACTGCTGTGCTGAGCAGCACCTCTTCCATCCTACAGCATATAGACGGTTGCGTCTGAATATTTCCCTGTTGCTAGGAGACGAGAAAATCCTTGAACACATCCAGTTGGCTGTTAATAGAAGTGGAAAAGACATAAGACTTCAAGCAAATTGATAAAAAATAAATTAAATTAAATTAAAAACACAAAAAGCTCAAAGCACCACAACGGTTTTTTTTTTGTCGACTGGATGTGTTTCTCTGATAGCTTATGTCATTTCCTGTGGCGACGCCCACAAAGCCGATGGTGGATCTGTCTCTGCTGTACAGTTAGGGAGATGGTGGATGAAAGAAGGAGAGGAGGGAGAGAGCAAAGGAAAGCAAAGTGGATGAAGGTTTCTCTGCCAGTGAGGATGTGGCAAATGGCATCAATTAAAACAGAGTCTATGAGTCTCATCAGTCTTTTTCTGATTCGATGAAACCAGCGACAGCCACAGACTTAAATGTCTCACAAGGCTTTATCGTTTCAGGAAGTGAACACTGCATCTCTATTGATGAACCGATCCAAAGCAAAAAAACACTTTAACCTTTAGCTTCAGTTTGGTTTCGAGCTTTGTGACAGAGCGACTCTTAAAGTGGTCAATAGGCCTTTTTCACAGAAGATAATTTGGAAAGAAAACACATATTTTAATAATATAATGAATTATGGCTGAATTCAATTTAGCTGCTTCAGTTTCAGGCTTACTGGGCAATGTGAGAATGGGAATGGAAAAGTTAACACCTGTGCTTTTCCTACTTTTTTTATTATACAGCAATGGTTTTTTTTATGCTGAATCACTTCCTTCCACATCCTTGGTCACCTTCCAACTATCGATACCTAAAACTACGCCTACAGTTTGCTCTACTATGAATAAAGCACCAAAGTCCTGCCTCCACTTCCAGACTTTGCTCTGTAGCACCTTTCCCACACAGACTAGTTCCCCTGATCTGTATCGGCTCTATTCATATGAAAAGCTAAATTCACAGCGGCACTTAACTTAAGCTCTTCTCATCTTAAAAAAAAAAAAGGTTCAGAATAAGTTCCTATTATCCAACACTCACTCTAAGTTGTCCATTATTTCTTCTCATCAGTATCATTTTACTTCCAGACTAGTGGAAGAAGCTTCCGGATATTGTTTTTTTGTTTGTATCAAATCTCAAGACTATTTCAAACTGCAATGCTTTCAATGAATTGCACAGTAGGGTGACATACTTCATATTTAATGTTTTAATTTTCATGTTTTTTGTGCTATATTTGTAAAGAATTTGTGATTTTTTTTTAAATCAGATACAAGAGCTCAGACCTTGCAGTCACTAGCACTCTGGAAGGGAAGAGACAAATAGAGGGGAGAAGATAAAAAGTCACTATGAAGGGTAAAGGGAAGTAAGTAAAAGGAAATAAATTGGGAGACAGGAGCGGAGAGATGGAGAGAAAGAAAAAGAAGCAGGTAGTTGGAGGAAATGACAAAATGTGAGGGTGAAGAGGAGACTAAAAAAAGAGTGATGAAGATTGAATGAGAGAACTAAAGAGAGACACACAATGAGAAATGAGAAATAGAAAGTAGCGGTGACAAAGTTAACCACCAGTTATTAAAGCGTGTTTATCACACCACAGTGAAGTGTGCTATTAAACCACACAGCCAAATTGGAATGATTTAAAATAAAAAAATAAAAATCTGCAAGTTTATAAAAAATGAGGTTTCAAAATGGTGAAAAGATATTCTCTGTTGTTCTGAAACACTGAAGGCTCTGAAGCCCACGGCCACAAGCGCCGCTTCTAGACTCCTCTGATGTTATCGGAGCGAATTTATCAAATGTACCATTGCTAGCAAACTGTAAGCTTTGGTAAGGGAGTGTAACTGATGCACTGATGCTATGTTTCCTAGTTTGAATACAGTGTTATGGGAGGGGTGAGGCTAAGGATGGCTCCAGCGTGTCATTGAGCCATGATTTCAGGCCTAAACTAACAACTTAACAGTCGAACCTCACAAGTCAGTGCGATATAGTTCACACCTGTTTTCTACTGTTATTATACATGTGTAATGCATTTAAAAAGAAAAAAAAAATAATCTCAGACTTTACTTCACCAGGACTTGAAGCAATGGAGCACCCACCTAAAAGTCTAAAAGTGTGTGTGTGTGTGTGTGTGTTGAGAGAGTGTTTAATCCACCTACCTTGACACTGGAATCCCTGCTTGCCAAAACCCCTGTAGAGAGAACATACACAGAAAACAGGTTGAACATTGTACAGGCACAGACGTGTGTACGCACATACACATCTCTCTCTCTCACGCACACGCACACACACACACACACACATACAAAGAAGGAACTCCGAAAAGGAAATCTGAAACCCTCTCTCTCTCTATTTGCCTCAAGACATTTGCGTGGAAGGAAATGTCAAATACTGTCTGCCATTTGTAAAGATTTCCATCCAAAGGAGCACAAATTTAAAACACACACAAACACACACACACACACACACACACACACACACACACACACAGTGAGAACATTCGATTATTATATCGTTCATGTACGTAGGTCAACTTGGGCCACAAACACGCCCACATATACTGTTTTGTTAGGCAGGGCTGCATCTGCCCGAGGGCAAAATGGTCAACCACACCTAGTGCATGGAATGGGGAATGCTGGAAGACCTGCATGTGCACACACACACACACACACACACACACACACACACACACACACACACACACACACAGACACATTCAGCCCTGCTCATTTAAATATTGCTGCTACAAATAGATAAAACTCTAAAGGGTGTGAAATCACATCTCATTTCCCTCATTGTTCTTTTCATTATGCTTATTGACCGAGATAGATGGACCAATAAACTGTTTAATAATCTAAACAGGTTGCACAGTGTTCCTCCGTTTAGTAAATACAGGCTGTGAAACCATGCCATTAGAGTCCAATGAACACGAACACACACACACACACACACACACACACACACACACACACACACACACACACACACACACACACACAGTCTTCTAGGTCAAATCATTTAGCTATTCACAAATTAAAAAGCCCATCACAGGAGTTAAATAATGCCCATTTTGGGAATAGTGCACAGCACAGATAATAATAAACGGGGCAAATTAGGCCAACCTGAAGCCGGAAACTCATTTAATAACCCGAGCTCAGTCACTGTCTAGTAAACCCTGGTGGGTTGCATGGTGACAAGTCTGCACAGGCGATTTAGAGGAGGACATGAAGAGAGGAGGAGGAGGAGGAAGGCTGAACATCTGTCAGGGTTTGACCCATGGGAGACACTTTTTGTGACCAAGTTGGCCGCAACTCACTTCAGTTTTCATTCTTTTTTTTTTTTTTTTTTTGCTCAGCCTCTCTCAGTTCCTTTTGCCTTCTTAACACTACATCACACAGCGGTCTGCAGCTGTCCCTCTCTCATTGGCTCAGCCCACACACGTCTCAGTCTTCCCTGCTGCCCTACACTCACACATATAGCATCAACAAGTACAGGAATAAGGCTGGAATCAATGGTTATTTTGAGGAATCTGTGCAGCCCTCCCACTGTCTTTAGTCCTGCTGTAACTTAATGATGTAACACTATCAAACACTAAACAGCCATTTTGTCTTTTTCATATCAATAAGCATCATCATCTCTCTACTTTTTCCTCATTTAAAAAAAAAAAAAAAAAAAAAAAATCATGAACTGAACTCAGTTTTTTTTTGTCCTGACGTTTTCTGATGACCAAACTTAAATAGTCTATTTAAAAATATAAATTTTTTTTGTCCTGACGTTTTCTGATGTCCAAACTTAAATAGTCTATTTAAAAATATAAATAATATATAAAAAAAATAATAAAAAATATGAAACCTCATATCTTTCTCTTTCTGTACCAATAAAAAAAAATCATGAACTGAACTCAGTTTTTTGTCCTGACGTTTTCTGATGTCCAAACTTAAATAGTCTATTTAAAAATATAAATATATATATAAAAAAATAAAAAAATATGAAACCTCATATCTTTCTCTTTCTGTACCAATAAAAAAAAATCATGAACTGAACTCAGTTTTTGTCTCGTTTTCTGATGTCCAAACTTAAATAGTCTATTCAAAAATATAAATATATATATAAAAAAATAATAAAAAATATGAAACCTCATACATTTCTCTTTCTGTACCAATAATAATAAAAAAAAAAAATCAATAATTGCAATCATTCATCTTCCCACCCCCCTCTTCCTCACCAGATGAAGTCGGTGCAGTGGCTGCAGAAGGTGGGCTGCTTGAAGAAGCGCGCGATGAATTTGTGGTCCTTCACCTCGTGCACGTTCTTCTGGCGGAGGGCTCCCTGGCGCGCGAAGCCCCGCATGGGCTCTCGTGGTCCGTCCTCCCCGTCGCTGCTGTTGGCCGCAGCCGCCACCGTGTCTGCCGTGTCTGCCATGCTGCTGGGTGGCTTCCCTGTTTGTGGAGAATAGACTCTACCTGAACCAACGCGAGTCACCTGAGCCTCCGAGGTCTCCAAAAGGAAAAGACGCGTCGGAGTGAGACACTGGTGTGGAGGAGTGAGACGCTGCTGTGAGGAGTGAGACGCTGCTGTGAGGAGTGAGGCGTTCAGATGACTGGGTGCTTTCAGTAGTTTGGCTCGTTTTTCTTGTCCCTCAGTTGAGTAGACGAGCTGCCGCTGCGCTCCTCTCTCTCTCTCTCTCTCTCTGTGTCTCTCTGTGTCTCTCTCTCTCTCCGCTTCCTCCTTTTCCTCTGAGCGCACAGAGAGCCGGTGACTACCAAAAGAGAGAGAGAGAGAGAGACACACAGAGAGAGAGAGAGAGAGAGAGAGAGAGAGACAGAGGGAGCTTTTACTTCCTTACTTTTCTCTTGACATTTAAATGTTACTTGTGGAGTTTAAGCAGTAAAAGCTCATTTCTCTCTCTCTCTCACTGTGAAAGTTCATGACATGAGACTTTAAAATAGCCACCAAGCGTCCTCAAAGCTGATTGGCTGCCCATCAGATATTTGACTGTGTTATGAAATCTGAATATCTTTTTTTAACCTACCTTTTTTTTTTTTTTTTTTTTCTGTGTCATACTAAGGAGACAAGGAGTACCTAAAAGAAAACCTTAATGCTGAGAGTTGAACTGATGTTATACTGCGGTAGGCTATACATCGGTGCATAGTCAATTTCCTAGAAAATCAAGTGAGAATATGTTTATGTATTAAAAAAAACATACAGTACCAGTCAAAGGTTTGGACACAGCTTCTCATTCAACTACTTTGAAGAATCTAAAATATAAAACATATTCTGGTTTGTTGAGCATTTGTTTGTTTACCACATAATTCCATGTGTGTTCCTTCATAGTTTGGCTGTCTTCAATATTAATCTACAATGTAGAAAAAAATAAAAATAAAGAAAAAGCATTGAATGAGAAGTTGTGTCCACACTTTTGACTGGTACTGTATGTTTGAGGAGTTCAGTCCCTTAAAATGAATAAACCCAGAGAATAAACTATCATATGCATCTGACCTAAAAAACATAAATATTAAGAATAATTTAATATTATATTTAACATGTACAGTACCAGTCAAAAGTTTGCACACAGCTTCTCATTCAACTACTTTGAAGAATCTAAAATATAAAACATATTCTGGTTTCATTTGTTTGTTTACCACATAATTCCATATGTGTTCCTTCATAGTTTGGATGTCTTCAATATTAATCTACAATGTAGAAAAAAATAAAAAATAAAAATAAAGAAAAAACATTGAATGAGAAGGTGTGTCCAAACTTTTGACTGGTACTGTACAATTTTGCGATTATCCTTTCAAGTACAATCACAAATCTTCAACAATACTGACACGCCTATGGACATTGAAATAGTTATTGTTCCTGTTGTTCACACTGACATCCACAGAAGTGATGAGGAACAAAATCCACAGTTGTCAGTCTGTGCAAAAATACTGTCTAAAGTTCACACAGCGCCATGTTGGGGCTTTAGCAGTTTGAGACGGACACATTAAGCAGTTATCTTACAAAGTTAAGGTATTTTTTTGGTATGAAGTCCCCTCTGTGCTTCCATGGACAGTTTTCTTGCTCAGCATCATACTAAAAAGAGAGGATCTTTGGAAGATACCCTCTTAATTTGTTGCTTTTGCTGAATTTCAAAATGTATTTATGCACGAAAAGGACTGCAGATTTTGTCCCAATCAGGGATCGCTTCAGGAAGGGAGCTCGGTGCAGCTGGTATGGTTGAGACAATCAATAACAACAATTAATCTTTCAACTTACACAATGCCATGCCAGTGTTGTATTGAGATATGCTTGAAAACTTGTAAAACTACTCCTCCAATGAATCACCACCTTATCGTGGTGGAGGGGTTTGTGTGCCCCAGTGATCCTGAGAGCTGTGTTGTCGGGGGCAATAGCTCCTGGTAGGGTCTCCCAAGGCAAAGTGGTCTCGGGGGAGGGGTCAGACTAAGAGCGATTCACAAAACCTCAATGAAACGGACGATGCAAGGTAGTGGCACCTCGCCCGGAAAAGGGAAACCAGGGCACCCTCCTGGAGCCAGACCCGGTAGGGGAGCTCGCCGGCAAGCGTCTGGTGGCCGGGCCTTGGCACATGGGGCCCGGCCGGGCCCAGCCCGAAAAAGCTACATCGTGCCGCCACCCTGTGGGCCCACCACCCGCAGGGATAGGCATTGGGGTCGGGTGCAATGTGAGCTGGGCGGCAGGCTGGGGCGGGAACCTGGGCGTGCTGACCCCCGGCATCACAGACTAGCTCTAGGGACGTGGAATGTCACCTCTCTGGCGGGGAAGGAACCGGAGCTGGTGCGGGAGGTGGAACGCTACCAACTAGATATAGTTGGGCTCACCTCCACGCATAGCACCGGTTCTGGAACCAAACTCCTGGAGAGGGGCTGGACTTTTTCCTTTTCCGGAGTTGCCCAGGGTGAGAGGCGCCGGGCGGGTGTGGGGATACTCACAAGCCCCCGGCTGAGCGCCGCTGTTCTGGAGTTCTCCCCGGAGAACGAGAGGGTCGCCTCTCTGCGACTGGGAATCGCAGGAGGAAAGTCTCTGACTGTTGTTTGTGCCTATGCACCAAACGGCAGTTCGGAGTACGCGGTCTTCTTGGAGTCCTTGGGTGGTGTTCTGGAAAGGGCGCCGACTGGGGACTCCATAGTTCTTCTGGGAGACTTCAACGCTCACGTGGGTAACAATGGAGAAACCTGGAGGGGTGTGATTGGGAGGAACGGCCTGCCCGATCTGAACCCGAGTGGTGCTTTGTTGTTGGACTTCTGTGCTAGTCATGGACTGTCCATAACAAACACCATGTTTGAGCATAGGGAGGTTCATAAGTGTACTTGGTACCAGAACACCCTAGGCCAAAGGTCTATGATCGACTTTGTAGTTGTGTCATCAGACCTGCGGCCGTATGTCTTGGACACTCGGGTGAAGAGAGGAGCAGAGCTGTCAACTGATCACCACCTGGTGGTAAGTTGGATCAGGTGGCGGGGGAGGCTGCCGGACAGACCCGGTAAACCCAAACGTGTAGTGAGGGTGAACTGGGAACGTCTGGCTGAGGATCCTGTCCGCAAGGTCTTCAACTCCCACCTCTGGAATAATTTCTCGTGCATCCTGGGGGAGGCTGGGGACATGGAATCCGAGTGGGCCATGTTCAAATCCTCCATTGTGGAAGCTGCTGCTAGGAGTTGTGGTCGGAAGGCGATCGGTGCCTGTCGTGGCGGCAATCAATCCAAGAACCCGCTGGTGGACACCAGCGGTGAAGGAGGCTGTCAAGCTGAAGAAGGAGGCCTTTCGGACTTGGTTGGCCGAGGGGTCTCCTGAATCAGCAGGCAGGTACCGGTTGGCCAGAAGGGCTGCAGCTGCGGTGGTTGCTGAGGCGTTACTACGAGCCATTCGGTCCTTGTATGACCAAAGTGAGAGCTGTGTCCGGATACTCGGCACAAAGTCGAGCTTGTTCCCAGTGCGTGTTGGCCTCCGCCAGGGCTGCCCATTGTCACCAATCCTGTTTGTGATTTTCATGGACAGGATTTCAAGGCGCAGCCGGGGGGAGGAGAGTTTCCGGTTTGGGGACCTCAGAATCACATCCCTGCTTTTTGCAGATGATGTGGTTCTGTTGGCTTCTTCAGAACATGACCTTCAGCACACACTGGGGCGGTTCACAGCCGAGTGTGAAGCGGTCCGGATGTGAGTCAGTACCTCCAAGTCTGAGGCCATGGTTCTCTTCCGGAAAACGGTGGATTGCACCCTCTGGGTTGGGAGTGAGTCACTGCCCCAAGCGAGGGAGTTCAAGTATCTCAGGATCTTATTCACAAGTGAGGGTAAAATGGAGCGGGAGATGGACAGGCGGTTCGGTGCAGCGTCAGCAGTGATGCGGGCGTTGTACCGGACCGTTTTGGTGAAGAAGGAGCTGAGCCGAAAGGCAAAGCTCTCGATTTACCAGTCCATCTACGTTCCAACCCTCACCTATGGTCATGAGCTTTGGGTAGTGACCGAAAGAATGAGATCGCGAATACAAGCGGCCGAAATGAGCTTCCTTCTTAGGGTGGCTGGGCTCAGCCTTAGAGATAGGGTGAGGAGCTCAGACATCCGGAGGGAGCTCAGAGTAGAGCCGCTGCTCCTTCGCGTCGAAAGGGGCCAGCTGAGGTGGCTCGGGCATCTGACGCCTCCCTTTAGAGGTTTTCCAGGCACGTCCAACTGGTAAGAGGCCCCGGGGTAGACCCAGAACACGCTGGAGAGATTATATATCTCGTCTGGCCTGGGAACGCCTCGGGGTTCCCCAGGAGGAGCTGGAAAGTGTTGCTGGGGAGAAGGGCGTCTGGAGGACCCTCCTTAGCTTGCTGCCCCCGCGACCCGGCCCCGGATAAGCGGAAGGAAATGGATGGATGGAACTTGTAAAACTATCCTTTAAACGTAATTTCTAGGAGTCAGGATTGTGTAAAAATCCAGTTTTTTCATGTAGACCTTCTCATTGATTTGTTAAATGTGTCCACAATGGTCAAACTCTAGAGATACTAATGCAATATATATCTAAGGATAACCAGTATGACAGCATGTATGTATATGTCATCATATTATCCAACACTACCTATATGGACTATGGATGTTCCATTTTAAGATTCACTTTTATCTGGAGCAAGTTATGCAAATACTGTGGAACAGCAGAATAAACATAATTTCTTAAAATCATAAACACACAGCCAGTAACAGTAAACACGAGGAATATCATTCAATATTTGAAATTGAAGTGCTCATTTCCAAAACGAGATATCTCCCATTTGGGGAAGGAATAAAAACACAGACTCTTTAAATCTGAGCGCTGGCATTGAAAGCAAGCACAGTTGCTGAGTTGTGACTCATCTTAAGACTTTTGCTTTCAAAGGGATTTTCGGAGGATCATCATCTGCGATTGTTGGATGCATTTCATGTCAGAAAAAGTTTTTCCAAGATTGCATTTAACGTGTCAAAGTATACGACTTCCTGAGTCACTTGATCTGTGAATGTGATGCTTGATAGAAAGAGAGGAAAATCCTATTTAAACCACCTGCATCTGTCAGTAAAGTTAAATGTGGAGAGGTCAGATATTAATCCCTCATATACATACAGGACAATAACGAACAAGATGTATTAACAACTGACATAGTGATTTGATCTTCCACCAGGTTTGAGGCCACATAATCTGATTTCAGGACAGTGACAACCATAGTCCCAACTGGTCCATGTGGTGTGGGCGCGCACACACACACACACACACACACACACACACACACACACACACACACACACACACACACACACACGGTGGCAGTCAGCTGGCAGTGAATGACCTAGATGAGATTGATTTAGCTGCAGGACAGAAAACAGTGTATGCAGCTCACACTGGTCTCGTCAATACTGTAGGTTTACTGTAGATTTATCTCCCAGCTCAGATCTCAGTTTTTAACGTTTATGCTCCGGATTACCTCGTTCAACATCACCGCCATTGTTGAAATGATTCGTTAAGGCTCAGTTTGCAATGGTACCAGGTATCAAGGGGCTCTGATGTAAGCGTACGCTGCGAGAACCTCCCTGGTCCTGGGTGCATGTATGGACTGTGACACAGTGACCCATCATTTCTCACCATAAGCCACCGATCTCTTCTCGATGTCATCAATACTTAGATAGTGATGTAACTATTCCCCGGGGCTGTTGAACTAGAGCGAGCGTCCATGACGGCGAGCCGGCTACGATGTCCAATAAGATGTGGATGACAGCAGGTATGTTACTGGTGTTTTATTCACCAGAATCACATCAAATCAATCTTAAAACACTTTTTTTCTTTATTTTTTACCACCAAGGTTATTAGGGTAAAAACTAATACCCTAACTACCCTAATAGATATTGCCATGAAACTTCATAAATATCCCCTTGAAATTTCCCAAGTTGATTGCTTACATTAAGACAATTCTTTTTTGTAATACAAGTTTTTTTTAAATGTTATCTTTATATATACAATTGAGGCATTATTTTATCTTTTTTTTTTTTTTTTTTTTGCAAATTTGCATACATTTACAGCATTGGATGAAGCCATGACAGAATATTAGAGTCAAAGGTTTTCACAGAGGGAATTTTCTG
>NC_072459.1:5841500-5961500 GCF_027596085.1 Anoplopoma fimbria
CAGAACTCAGAACTGTATTTCCAACAGTATAAAAATCCCTTTTAATGAATTTGTAACACCATTATTCTTTGATATAAAGTTTAAACGCTGGACTGTTAAATTATTTAACATAACAGGGTTTTAAAAAAACAACAAACATAATATCTGGAAAATTAAAGTTAAGCACTTTTGGCTTGTTGTTGAAGTCCTGAGTCATCAGAAGACTTTTGCTTACATAACAGTCGTCTTTATGAGGGCAGAATCCGTCTGTTTCAGATATTCACTGATGAATCTCAGGTGAGTCTTTGTGTTTCCAATCTGGATGCACTGTCTAGTGTTAATTAAACCTTCAAATGTCGCTAAAGGCATTCTTCACCTGTGGGTTACTGCACAGCTTTATTTTAGATTTCCACATTTCAGATTAATCCCATCTAATAAGAGCATATTGTTGGACGTCACCTTGTCTGGCTTTTTAAAGGTATCCACTCAAACGGGCTAACAAAACATCTTCAGGCTGTCTCAAGGACTGTTTTGGTTCTTTAAGGACTTCTACACCAGAGCTTCTTAATGTATTATAATAGTATGCACATTTCTTCCTTCTTCCTTTCTGCCTCTCATTAAAATTAAAACATTTCTACATATCATCCACAAAAACAATAAAAAAAAAAAAACATACAAAATTGAAATATAGAAACATGTTAGACAGAAACATAGAGGCAGTGAAATCATAATGGAGATTTGACAAAAGATGGAAAATAAAAGGTTATAATCACAATCAACAAGGCTGTAGAAGCACACACAACAGTGCTTTTGCTGGAGGACATCTCACGGTTTGTTCTTTTATTTTTCTGCACATTTTCCCTTTTTTCTCCCACATTAGAACAACCAATTCCCCTCACACTGCTGCTGCTGCTGCTGCTGCTGAAAACTCCCACTTTCGGCCCGGGGACGGTGAAAACAACATTCCTCCTCTGATGCGGGTGGACTTGTGCCAGCTGCTTCGCTTCACCTGTCAGTGAGGAGCTTCACCAGGAGGAAAGAACAAGCGTGGAGGTCCAGATTAAACCCCTTCACATCCAGCCGACCTCTGCTCGGGCACCCTGTAGGAGGCGCCAGTACAGCGACGAGAACCCGGTCCCTCACTGGCTTCCCACCATGGATCACTTCTGGTAGCGTTGGATGAGATACGGCATCAACAACTTGACAGATACATATTTCATTGCACTTGATCACGATGTAATAGTTACACATGAGCTGCTTATTTTGTAGTTTTTTCAGGTCAATGTGATAGAGAAACAATGTTGACCTGTGACCTCTGCACTGACAATAATTGCTACACTTCCTTGATCCTTGAACATCAAATGAGCAATAAGCAACCAAGAAAAAAAGCACTCATTACACTGTGTACAGTACGGCTATTTATATACTGTATGAAATACTGTATTTTATGGAAGAGAGAGATGTAGATGGAGGGAAATAAAAAAAAAGAGAGAGAGAGAAAATAGTGAGATTTTCTACCTCCAGCCGAGTGGCGTTCTCCATCTCTCATCTAGCAAAACACGCCCACACAGCACCTTATTATGACCCCTCTCTCTCTCTCTCTTTCTCTCTTTCACTCATCAGTCTCTCTCTTCTGAAGCACACAAATTGATCCGAAATGACAAAACGGTGCACTCTAGTGGCCACAAGTTGTAGTTTAAAGCGGAAATTCAGTCAATTTATCTGCTGTAACTCGTTATACTTTTCCACCCTTTGCCAAGCACAAACGTTTGACTTTTACTAGTTTTCTTATGTTATCTTCTAACTTATTGCTCTTTGTATTTCTTTTCAGTTTTCACTCAACATGGCAAAAAAAACCCCACATTTTTGCATCAACAAGTGTTTTTTTATGTGCAGATCATTTCAGAAATACCGGACATGTGGAGGTTTATTCTTCTTTTACATAATACTGCATAAAATATATATAATACATGAATAGAGTCCTTGTACTTTTGGGTTTGAGACACTGGTCTGAATTATCACCAACCACTAGAGGGAGACACAGCTACATGTTTGTGGCATTCATGATGCTGTTCCATAAAACTGAAACTGTCTCTGCTCACTGACCTCAAAGCCAAACTGGAGCATGGAGGGTTGAATTTCTCATTCTTGGCACCGCATACAGGCTCAGTTTATAACACAACTCTATATTCATATTAACATGAGAGCCTGACAGCTCTATAAATGCTATTATTGATTTACCTGAGCGCTTATTTATCTTGTGCATTTATTTATAAGAGGAAAAGTTTTTTGTCACAGTTTTTATTCCTTCCAAACCACAATGTACAGTTATAATCCAGCTTTTTTAAAGGTAAAACTACTTTTTTTATAAAGATGTTTCTATGATTTTTACATATTTACCAATAGTTTTACATAATTACTGTCTAATGTTTAGGTGTCAGTAGTTCCAGTAGCCTTTTACATTGGGCCTGTTGTCCAACATTCTCAACCAAACATGAGATGACACCCTATCTGGTGGGAATAATTATCCTGTTTGACAAGCACATCCACAGGAAATAATGCAGTTAATAGTGACAATTTTCTCCACCCAGAATCCACTGCCGTTACCAATGGGAGGAGGTGCCACTCCCACTGGATACGTGTTTCGAGGAAACACCCAAACTAAAACACTTATTGGATAATCTGATAGTCTGTGAAAGTTCAAAAATGTTCCTCAACCTGTTTTGTTGTGTTGGCTGGTTATCCACCATCTTTTTCTCAACCTGTTTGTTTGGGATTCCCTTGATTCCCCCGTGTGCCTTCATCTCAACATACATCTCAGTTTTTTATTAATCTTATTTCAATGCATTTTTTTCCACAATCAAACAGGTAAGATCTCATGTTCTCTCTTTTGCTGACGATTACAGTACACAAACACACATATACAACAATTATAGGAAATACTGTGTAAACTGAGCACGCAAATGCACGTGTGACTGATTTCTGTCAGTCACACGTGCTTTTGTGCACTGAGAAACAGCACTGCCACGTGACCACACAGGAATAAATTCATGAATATATATAGTATATACTATATATATATATATATATATATATATATATATATATATATATATATATATATATATATATATATATATATATATAGTCCTACATACATGCTGTTGAAAACACAATCAAAACAATAAATATCCCTTAAGGCAATATTTAAAACAGTTGCTTGCCAAATTCATCAAAATGAAATTGAAACGTGCTTCTGTGAGATGACAAGAAAAGATGCACCTGCACGCTATAAAAATACCTTGTATCTTTTACGTCATCTAATGATTCACCACTTGCTCTTGTTTCGTCGACTGGTTTGGTGTCTATCGTATCATATCTATCATATATTAAAATACCCCAAAAAGCCCCTCTGTTCTCTGGCACATTCATCAGTTTGCACATTTAGCTTAAATGAGAATTCCAAAAATAGCTCAAGGTCGGATTTCCTGTCTGCAGATGATAGACGAAGATGTTAACCATTGAAACCAGACATATAGCGTAATAATTAAAATTCTTGTTTATATTTTTTTGCAAATAAGCTGAGTATTTTGAAAATATGAAAAAAAGAAATTCAAAATTATTTTACAGAAGGTTATGTGCAGGATAATTTCTTGGCCTTAACTGGTAACTTACTCTGCTGGTTGCCTGGCAACTGGTCCTGGCCAAAATAGTCTGGCACTTATCCCACTTTGTTTTTTTGTACAGATTACACAGAAAAAAACCTTGTTAATTAGTGAACTTTAGAGGTGTTGGTGGGTGGATTTTGTCACCTTCAGGCAGAACCAGGCTAGCAGTTTCCCCCTGTTTCCAGTCTTTGTGCTAAGCTAAGCTAACAGCCTGTGGGCTCCAACTCTACATGAGAGAGGTATCAATATTCTCACCTAACTCTCAGCAAGAAAACTAACAAGTGTATTTCACAAACTGTAAAACTATACCTTTGAGTCTAATGGTAGCACCATTATAATCACTTTGGTTTTTTTTTATTCAGGCATTTTCACTTATCTTGGAATGGAAAACACAGGCTTTACTAATAACACTAACGACGGATTCGTTTAAAAGTGCACCAGTAAGTGTGACAACGCACCAAAACGATCAATACGAGGACCGACCCTGAAACTGGAGCAGCTAAATGGAATTCAGCCATTATCAGTTCATTCACTTACATCTGTGCTTTATAGCTTCAGAGGCCTACTTGGGAATCTCTCACAGCCTGAAACAGGGCGTGAAGACGCCTGACAACTTTTGTAACTGCTTTTGTTCAATGGAGAATGCGTCGATCACTTTGTGTTGAGTAATACTGCAGTCTGTGCACTATTAGACAATCCAACAGTTTAACAGAGCGGGGCGAGCTCACTGTCAGTGCTAAATGATCCATGGCTTTTGTGTCACCACACGCTATTCAAGAACACGACTCAACTGCCTTATCTAAAAAATGCCATCTGAAGAGTTTTACATTTCAATATTAAATCAGAGTTTCTGTTTATTTGTCTCTGTGTTGAATTACTGTAAATGGCTGACATAGATCCTCTTCTTCAGAAATGCTTAAATATCATAGAGAAGTGCCACTTCCCTCTTTCATTGGCTTCATACAGCCAAGCAAACTCAACACACACACACACACACACACACACACACAGTTTACAGTCTAGACAAACAATGGCAGCAGGTTTTTGACCATTAAACAGTCATTGTTTTAGTAACAGCAACAACCTATTCCCTTTTTTGTTAATTAACAGTGAGATCACTTTCATTTCATCATTTAATTTCTTTGAAATAAAGGAACATCAAAATGTTTTGTGTAGATACTGTTTTAGCACAACATCATGTAGGATTATATATCAGGATTGACACTTTTATTATAATACATCCACCCCACATGATGCTTGAAATGTATGTGTATCCGTTAATAGGTCATGGTATAGATGCACACACACACACATACACACACATATACATACTGACATGCTCTTCTGGGTTATTTGACAAATCATAACTAGTTCTACCAAGTTGATAGAAGGTCACATGACTTCATAAAACTGAGTCAGTGCGAAAAAGGGGGTCGACCACAGAGTTGTGGTGTGTCGGCGTGTGTGTGTTTGAGTGTGTGTATGTGTGGGTGTGTGTAGTGCATTTGTATGTGGGTTTGTGTGTGCTTATCGACGGTAAGCTTATGACTGAGACAGTGTTTAGTGGAAAGATTAGAATCAAGATTAATGACTATTTACGGTATACTGCATATGCATTCCCGTAAGTGGCTCGTTCTGATGGTCTTGAGGGGAGGCGGAGCCAAGATATGGAGAGTTACCTCAAAAGATAACTCATTAAAATAGCAGCGTTTTTTGAAAGATATAAAAAAAGGTGATGAGCAATGTGTCCCTGATGTTGAATCCATATTATTTGCCTAGAGAATTCTATTGTTACTCCTATTTACATTACTACTTCATGGAAATTCAAAAAATATGCACTACAGGAATGAAGCACATGTCTTTGTTTTGTAATGTTCTTCTTGTGTAGCAAATGGGTTAAGGTTGCAAAATGGCAATAAATCTTCCTTAATCCTTAGTAATTATAGCAGCAGTAAAAGAGAGAGAGAATAAAAGGCAGCAACTCTATGATAACAGCAAAATATGTAGGAAGTAGTCATGGGAGTAATATCTAATGTAGTATTAGTTATAATAGAGTGTATTTATATGTACATAAGCATCCTGATTTCCTGGTTTTGATGTTTTTGGAGAAAAGGTGTTTAAATGGAACACGAGAAACTGGGTTATTTGTATCCGTGTATACATACTAACGGTAACCATGTTTCTGACCATTAGAGTGCAGGTCTGTCTGGATTTCTCATCATCTTCAGTCGCATATTTCTCCTCCAAAAAAGAAACCAGGATAAAGTGTTTACATGGAACATTATCACGGTTTTATTATCAGAGTGCTCCAGGACGTTTATCCAGGTATGGGAGAGGAAAAGTGGAGAAATGTGTCCAAAGTGTTGGCTCCATTACACACATAACCCTTGTTAGGAGTTACACAACTGAAGAAGAACACAATGAAATCATAACAAAATTAATCAACTTGAAGCTTTAAACAAACTTTTTAACAACGGTTTGGAATAAAAGACAGCAAACAGTGGGTGTGATCACTCCCGAGCACGGCCTCGTTACTATTGAAAGTCTTTGGAGCAATTCTAGATTAAATCCTGTAAGAGAGTGAGTCATTAAAAGAAAAAAGGGCCAAACTGCGTGTTTGTGGGTTTTGCATCCATGTGTATGCAGGACAGTTGATAATACAAAGTCAACTATCATGCCGGTGTATCATGTTACATTCAAACAAAGCAATGCAGAGAGAGAAGGGGTAAAAATCCGGATCCCAGCAGGACATCGCATTGACATCAGCAAGGAATAAACAAAGGAAAAGAGGGACTGCTTTACTGTATATGCCTCACCCTTTATCTATTTATTTTAATATTATCACTATTATTGTATTTATTTTAGGATATGTGTTTTTACAGCAAGGATTGTAGCACTCAAACCAACCTTTAAGGAAGGAACATTCTCTTTAGTGTTTCTGCTAAATGATGGTTTCAAGAAAAATGTTTCCAAGAAAGCTGATATTCTTACTTTTCCTTTGATTTTTCACTTTGCATGGACATGTTAATCCCCCAAAACTACCTCCAAGTCAACTCAATATTCCAGGGAAGTTATTTCAAACGAAAACCTCAGCAATACTTTGTCCGTACTTTCAGTGTGTGATTTCAGGAAGAAGAGATCAAGAATCGTATGCATATGTCACACCCTTAGTAGTTGCTTTAACTGATTTTTTATCAAGTAAAATCTATTGATTGTTCACTTTTAGTACAGCTCTTTAAGGCAGCATGAGCCAATCCGGATTTAAAAGGCTCAGTTGTATTATCCGTTGCCACGCTGCCACACAAAACCTCGCTTTCACTTTCGGCTTCTTAGAAAACGGAGCATTTCTGTCACAGTGCGGCCGCTGGAATGGACAAAGACCACAATTTGCAGACAAAAACACGCAACTAAATTGTTTACTATTGATAGCTCCTGCTCTCAGACACAGCACACATATTTTATAGCGTGCAGGCATGCAATAAGGCAAGGCATGGGTATGCACTTACGCAATAACAACAAGAGTCCTGTGTGTGTGTGTGTGTGTGTGTGTGTGTGTGTGTGTGTGTGTGTGTGTGTGTGTGTGAGTGTGCAGTAGTAGTTGGTATCAGAGTGTGCATGCATATTTGGGTGTTTACACTTATTACAAGCCGTCTTAGACAGCTGTGCAGTTGATATCAAGTTGTTCTCTGCAATCCTTCCTGATCAATCCAGTTTCTTCAAATGCAGCTTTTTTTCCATAGAAAAAGGAGGAACAGCAGGAAACTACAAGTCAACAGTAGTCACAACCTCATATAAACAAAATGAAGACCTTTAACCTTTGAATCTGTGAGGCTGTGAGATTTCAGTTTCACTCTGACGATGTGCTCGTCTTTGACATGTCTCCCTCCTGGATTCCAGCCACTGGATCTGATGTTTTTGTGTCTTAGCAGATGGTTGGATTTCACGCTGAATAGGTACTTAAGGAAACTTACCAACCATGCAACTTTGCCAGGTCCCCCTGCAGCTACAGAGCTCTAGTTCAGCCACACACCTTGTGCTTTATTTTAACTCTCAAACCAAAAGTGAAATCTGCACAGACCTCATATCAGCAGACGCTGATCAGATCTACAATTGTGTGTGCATAATTCCATTCACATGCAGCATTTATAAATAACAAAATATGTTTCTATTGAGGGAAAGATTTTTGCACACTATCAGCAAATCATCTGCTGGGATTGTTATATGAAGGGGGGCTTTTGTGGCTAGTTTATGGAAGCAGAGCAGGAGGCCAACGTTTGAATGAACACAGCAGTGTTGCCAACTGGACGAACCAACAGAACCAACCAGGCAGCAACCTCCGGATCTGACATGTGAAGCCAATGTGGAAGTGACTTAAACCCACATACATTTTTTTCTAATGGGCATCGGGGGCGACTCCTCTTGTTGCAAAAAGAAGTCTGATTGTTTGGAAGTCTATGAGAAAACTTCTCACTTGATTTATTCCCTCATTGAACATTGTAAACATGAGTTTATGGTCTCAATTTCCAGTTTCAAGTCTTCTTCAATACAGCATGATGTTCATTTAGTAAATTATTGCCCCATTTAAAGTAAAATAAACGAAAAAGCAGGGTATGTTTTAGGGCGTGGCTACATTGTGATTGACAGGTTGCTACCAAGCCGTTGTCAGGTTTGAGATTGGTCTGTGTTTTCGCCATACTTTAACTTTAACTCTTTTACGGTATGTTTGGAGTTCATCAAAGTTAATCGTAACCTTTTTGGTCTCTTAAAAATGTCTTATCCAGCGCTCACTTGTACTAGGCACCCTCTCATGTCACTTCTGGTTGCAAGAAACTAAAATGGCGACAGCCTAAATGCCAAACACGAGCTTCAAAACAGCAGTCCACAAGCCAATGAGTGACGTCACGGTGACTACGTCCACTTCTTACATACAGTCTATGGAGCCAAAGCTTGGTAGGAGCTGATAGCACAGATTAGCTCCAGTAGGACTTTGACATGGCTCAGGATTCATTGCTGCACTGTTGGCCAACGACAGCGGATGAATTAATTTATAGAAACATGACCGGGAGATCATGAGGACTGGATTCAAGACTCTCATAATAACATGATTCATAACATTCAGAACGGTCGATTGTTGCCGTGATAACTTTCCAGCGTTGAGGAGTGTTTCCTCATAATATGATTAACCACTGTGGCATGTTCTGGTAACAGATAGGCATCAACTATTTTACTGCATGACTCAAATAAACCTTTCAGGGTCATCTTATGAGGTCACAGACAGCAAGACTGCACTGACGCTGCATTCATTATAAACAATGTGAGCAGTCATGAGTCTAGGGTGTAGTTCATGATCACAAAGCACGCCTTACTAAACATAAACATGAACATCTAGTGTATCTAGTTTAATTTAGAATTTGCCAATTGGACCTTATTTCAGAAAAATGATGTACAGTAGTCAAAGGCAAGAGACAGAAACTCTTTTGATCCTGTTTGAATTTAAATAAGATGTTTGCCAGTTTAAAATATAATTTTGCAAGACAAGAGTGTCACATTTTGTTGTAAAACTGTTGAAATATAAGACTGTGTAAATACGTAATTAGAAAGACGACACACCGAAAAAATGACGTTAATGACGTCCCTCTCTAAAGCTACGATGCCTATTTGTTCCGTACCAGGATGTTATCACACAAACAACAACGGGTCTCTCTCGTTCTTTTGCTTTGCTTTAGAGTTGCTGGATAAAACACAACAGGTGATATAACGTTACATTTGTGGGTAGAACAGAGCTAAGTTAGCTAGCTAGCTAGCAAGCTAAGGTAACGGCCATGTTGGTGACGTACATCGACAAGATGTGTAGTTCAGTGAAAAGTTCCACACAAAACTAAATGGTACCACTGCAAATCTACTACAAACTTTGACTTTCTAGAATTGTAAAATTTTCTTTTACATTGACAAACATCATATGTGTAATTTATGGCACAATTCAAACGGGATCAAGAAACCGTTGTCTAATAAAACACCGACCTTGTTGTGAGCAGTTTCATGCAGAAACTATGATTGAAAATAGTTCCAACATGAAACTGCTCACAGGATCTGTAGATTATCTTTAGTTTCTGGAACGAGACATTACTGTTGAGTTTTTCACATTTTTCTTTTTCCGCTTTGAGCACAACAGGCCAAGTGGCATATAGTTACATTATACTGGAGAGCGGGCAGACATCTCTACGGCAGATATCTCTAAAACTAAGCAACTCACACCAAAACAATCTAGATTGACAAGTAACTATACAGAAAAGAGGAAAAATATGTATTTTTGATTTGAGGGTTAACTGTCCTTTTAATTCAACACCTCAGTGAAGAATGAAGATGCCAAACTCTGTCCAAATGAGACAATAAATAAAATAAAATAAAAATGGCTATGATTTAATGTTTTTTTTTCTGCAAACTGGCTTGGATTTTCTTCTAATGACAGTCTAGCAAAATGGTGGAGGGGAAGCCGAACATTGTTCATTTGTACATACTGTACCATCCACACTGTGGTGATACAAAGCTGGAAGATTTTCCTTTTTCTTTTTTACTATTTGGTACTTCTAAGGGACACATTTGTTCTGTGAGATTTAAAACAATAATCCAAACGTATCACACCGAGTTTGGCTCCTCTTCAAGCAACAGGTCCAGATCTCTTCACTGTGTTTCACTCCTCAATATTTACTTTTCCCTGCCAGTTTCGAGGCTGTTTCATGTGCCTGCCTGCGGTACTTAAGTATAGTACTTGAAACACCGCCATATTCTGGAGAACAATGAGATTCTGATATCAATAATATAATAATAATAATCAATCGACAGACAATCATGGACCTTGGAAGCAAACCAATGTATTTTGCAAGCACATTGTGGGCAGCACATTAGTGGGAAACTAATCTCTTCTCCATCACAATTCCCCAGAAGACATTTCATCAGAAGTTTCAAGTCGTGATTTGGGAGATATCCTATTTTGACTTTTAGCTGCCAGATTGGTTTCTCAGAGCCACTCCGGCTTTTCAAATAAATCTCTTGATTAATTTGCTGCAACTGCATTACTGTAAATTGTTTTACTTGCTGAGAGAACTTTGTATTTCAACAGAAGGGCTTATGGTTAAGGAGATTTCAGCCATGAGGATGTGTACTTGACAATAAATCAATTGCGGAGACGTTTCTGCATTGTTCTGCTGCCCACTTTTTGGGAAATCAATGACACGGCATTGTACACAGGAAACAAAGGAACTTCAGTAACTGGAATATGACTGGGGGACGACCAGCAAAATGAAGGAATGAGGACTCAACGATAACTTGAATATATAAACAGTTTCTGGGTGCTTTGTTGTTGTTATTTTCCAGATATTTTATTCAATTTGGCCTCATGAATATCTCCTTTAAAAAGCAGTTATTCTGGGGAGAGAAGGGTCTAGACAAAAACAAATCACCAAGTGGGATGAGAAAGCAAAGTGACGACTATATGAATGAACTCTGTAGGAGCTTGTCATTTAACAACCAAATCACAGACTGAGAAGATTTTTAAGAGTAAATGGTCTGAGCAGAGTTTTTTCCACTCACATTTATTGTGCATTTTTGGAGCCTAATTACATTAACTTGTTTAACATCAGGCAGCACTGGCAACTGTTGAAGCTTGAGGGATTTTATTGGCTAACTTAATGTAAAAATGCTCCAGCACTTCCAATAAGCATCTAAGCTTCAAGGAAGACATTGTTCTTTCACATTCAGCCTTATTACCTTCGGTGCAAAGGTCCCTTATCATGCTTTCATATCATCCAGATTGCACAACAGATTATTTCTCAGTGTTTCCCACATTGTGAATGAGAAAGTAACAATGTCCCGGTGCATTTCTAGGGCCTCCTTACTATAATCAGTAGGGATTCAGTGAAATGCAGCTTCTCGTTTCCCTGCAGCTCTACTTCCACTTTAATCCCAACTCAATTGTGTTTTGACAGATGAATACAGGAACTACTGGATCAAATTCACTGCTTTGTATCTCTGCCAGGCGCTCTGACCAACTCTTACATACACTCTGAGGAATGCATGCACCAACTAGAACCATATAGGGTTCTTCAGCTTGTCCTCAAAGGAGAGCAATTTATGATTACTGATAAAAATCTTTCATAAAGGTTCCAACTGGAACTCTTTTAGAGGGCTCAACCTCAAACCAAACATAAAGGGGTATATGGAGGACCATCTGGGAAAGGTTCCACCCAGAGCACCCTATGAGTGGTTCTACAGAGAACCCTTCTGTAATTCCATTCAGGACTATCTCTGGAGTTTGTATCCAGAACCGTTCAAACTTCTAAGGGTGCGTATAAGAACCCACCCAGGGGTTACTACCGAGAACTCTTTTTAAACAAACAGTTTTATCCAGACCGGGGCAGAAATGCTCACAAAGATCATGGTTCAGGGGATATTCCCTTTTAACAGCCCTGCTTTCAACAATCCTGGAAGAACTCTTTATTCCAAAAAGGCTTCTTTGGATGAAAATGCTTCTGCCTTTTATTGAATAACTTCTTACACTGCGCTTTTTATTCTATTTCACACCTGTCTTATTCTATTTTAGCTTGTTTTTCTATTCTCTTGGCTCTTAAGTGACAGTTCTTTTGCAATCTGTCTTTTGATATTTTATGTGAAGCACTTTGAATTGTCTTGTTGCTGAAAGGTGATTAATAAATAAAAGTAATAGAATCCTCAGTCATACAAAGAACCCTTGAACACCCAGGAAGAACCCGTTTGGAACCCTTATTTCTAAGAGTGCACAATAACATGAAGAAAGGAGGAAAAAGAAGCCACCATGGTAACAATGCCACCTGGCTGAGTTTTCACATTATGTGTTTTATCTGCTGATCAGCATGTTTTACTGCTGGCCAGAGAGTCTGGGAAATGCTAAAAGGTGTCATTTTTTATTATTTTATGAGGTTTTGTGGTGATGGCACCAAACAAAGTAAAGTGGATGCCAAAGAATTCACTTACAGAAAGAAACAACAACAATATTTTTTTTCACAAAAAGCAAAAGGGGTCTACCTAGTCTTGTTTTCAATGAAGCATCGTACATAATCATTCTAAAAAAAATATTTAATGTGTTTAATTATTCTACATTATTCTTTTTGTTTTTCGTGTTTTTCCTTTAACACCTTCTGTCTTCTTGTAAAGCTCATCTTAAACTAATTACTGGTTCCTGATAATAAACCACACAAAATGAAACAGAACACACACACACACACACACAACATAAAGGTTATACAGGGCTATTAAAGATTGTGTATATGTTGGTTTAGTGCACCAGGATACACTGCTACTGCCACAGCAGCTACACTACAAAAGCTCCACAGCAGGCTCATAACAGATATGTGTGCAGCAGATATGTTTACAAGAAGATAACTAACTGCTAACCATTTACAGTAACTGCCATTCAAGCCCTATTTTTGTCACTGGCTGTAAGGAACAGTAATTACCAGTCATTCTTATCACTGATTACGGGGTACATAAAAGTGAAAGTACAGCAAACTGACAGTTCAGCCCAGAAGACCATAACTTAATTTGCACATTCACATAGTCCTCATATTGAAAGTACATTCTGCCATGGCGCAAGGCCTCTATGGCCACATGGGGCTGGTCACTATGCAAATGTTAGAAGAACAAATACATTTTAAGATTTGAGAAATAAGTTCCTGTTTCCAGACAAGGAAGGGCAGTATTTTCTTGGTGGACTAGTGGAGTGAGAGCGGGACTCGCCTCTGGGATGCAACAGTTTCATTTTAACTGAGACAGAGCCACAGAGGAGGACACACCCACACAGACACACAGGTCCTGTTCATCAGCTAATATCTTTTATAGCTGTTTGCAACACTTTTGCAAGCTGAAAATTGCAAGTGGACAATACTTTAATTACATTGAAACTTTAATATTTATCAGTACATATCTCTGCAGATCCCAGAAATGAAAAGTGAAAAACAACAGCACAGAAGCATCAGCTTGCTCCTGCAGAAACTTCCAGAGTGCATGTGCCAAGACATGTTTCATCTGCTGATAATCAGCAGTCATGTGTCTGTATTTTCCAAACATGCAGCCTTTTAATTAGCAGAGAGACTCCAACAAAGCTCCTATGGTTTAACAGCCAGGGCTTGTGCAGGACTAGAAACAATGGATTTTCTCTACTCTGCATTTTTCATCCATCTGTAATGCATCGAGGAGCCTTCCCACAATGCATGCTCTCACACAATAGAAAAAAACCCCAATAAGCTTTATTACAATATATCTATGTGCTGCTACAGCGTATTAATGCATGTGTGTATTTTCTGTTGAACCGCTGCATTCATTCATTCATTCATGCACACACTCACACACACGCACGCACGCACGCACGCACACATACACACTGGCAGTAGTCTGCAAAGCTCTGTGATAGGACACAACAAACACTGGCTATGTTTCAGTCTCTTGGTTCTGTCCCTGTTTCACAGAAATGAAACTCATGGAGCACACGCACACCTGCAAACAGACACAGAGTGCGTAATGATAAGCACTTACAACACTACAAACTGCACTGTGCATTATGACATGGTATTGATTAAGCATATTTTTGCAATGCAAAAAATAAATCCAAGACAGACATGCAGTGAGAGCAGTGTGTGTGTGTGTGTGTGTGTGTTTCTGATTAAGCAGAGACAGGCATAGAGCTGTAAACCCAGCCCTCCCTCTCTCTGCCTGTCTCTCTCTCTCTTTATTTGAATCATATCTCGCCGCACTATTCTGAATGTATTCTGCATGCTGCAACTTTGCATCGTGCACGTAAACGTTTACCATAGTTAAAAGAACAAATTTGATTAGATTTGAATCTTCTCAAAGCCACCACAGTTAATTATAAGCAGAGATGAGGAGCGGGCCACAGCGGTCTGATGAGCTCACTTCTTTGTAACTCCACACCCCCAAATTATTTTCATAGACTAACTTGTAATCTTCAGCCTTGTACAGTAGTAACCTCCAAACAACGAAGTCTACAGAAAAAATGTTGGCATTGTATATGTTTCTGCAAAAAAAGAGATAATGTTAACGTTTCTGAACCAAAAAATACTTCCTAGTGACATTTCATAACAGTCGCAGATCGAGCTTGCAAGATGCAACTTGACGTTTTGGAATGATTAATTAGGTTTAGGCAACAAAACGACTTAGTTAAGGTTAAAAAAAAAGAAATAATAACGTTACGAAAAAGACGTAACAACTTAACTACAGACTTTCTTATGAAACATAACCTCACAAGCGTATGTTAAATAAAAAGCCTAAAGTCAACATTTACTTTGTTTGCTTATGGCCTAGGGTATTATGCCACATCATTTTTAATTAACGCTCGCTCAATATACTTTGTCACTTTCTCTGCGCTTCGCTCACTGTACTACAGCACTTGCTCGGCCTGAATGCACAAAAACGTCCACATTTAACGTGTCCCTGGTTTGCAGAAAAATTGCAACGCCAACATGTTTTTCCTGCTACTCGGATTCCCCCAAGACCTGCAAACTGACTTTGATGCCTTAAATCTGTGGCGTTCCCATTTAAGTAACTGACTGGATCGGGTTTTATTGGGGACACAAAACTGGTTGCAGGCCTGTTTCCAAAATGAAGGAGGAGCAGACACGTTTTAACAATCACCTGATGAAGAAGATGAATGGTGCAAGATTGAAACTAAGCCAAAAGAATGTGCATGATCAACACCGTCAGGCACACACAGTGGAACCAGCAGGCTACTCCGAGCACAAGTTGAGTCAAGCGAGTCCTGATAAAATGAAACTAACAATAACACAGATCTGCCTGTCTGTCTGCCAGCCTGTCTGTCTGCCTCTATAACCAATGCCAGCTGACCTGCAGTCTTCCTTAACTTTCTGTTTGTCTCCCTCCACTTTTGTAACCTGACCACTTGGGGCTCAGTTCACCCACCCAAAGACATGTTTAGAAATACTTGAACTGTGATGGCCACATTGGTGTGTGTGTGTGTGTGTGTGTGTGTGTGTGTGTGTGTGTGTGTGTGTGTGTGTGTGTGTGTGTGTGTGTGTGCAGACATTTGACAAGATCTTTATTACCAGGTGATGCAGCATGTGAATTTGTAATCTGCAGGTATTGTGTATCTAAAATGAACTTGCATCGCCTCCCTGCACATTACGGTACTTATTTAGCAGAAATATTCCAGATGCATGAATCATTTGGCATGAAACACTGATTAGGTCATGTAATTGTCTGTCAAAACATAGCACACACACACACACACACACACACACACACACACACCACACACAGAAAAGAAAAGTCTAAAATAAAGTTGAAGTGAGATTAGAAAAACATTCAGTGAAGTGTACTTCATGTGAAACAGCTGTTACTTAGAAACAATACACTTCCAGGTATCACTGGTCATCATAACCACAACGATGTGCCATTAATAAAAACTTATATTATTATAGAAAATGGGATTCATTGAGGAAATGGCCCGATATGACGTGTTTAAAGTATAAATAGTGAAACTGTCAGTATGTCACAATATAAGCATTTCTGAGATGAGTCACCCCAAAGGTCGAAGGCCATTCTTTTTCTGTGGAAGAGCGGCTATTAACAACAAATGAAGAAGTGGGCGAAGTGCCACTGATTTGGTTTCCCTCGAGGTTCGAGACAACTGGTTTATTCCTTTTTTATCTGTGACATGATATCATACATGAGCGCTCTCTGACTGCAGAGATCATGACCACAACGGGACTTACCTTGTTTTTGCCAAATGTTAAAAAAACATGCACCTGATGTCCAAAATCTTCTTGAACGGTCGATTGAGACTAATGCCAAACATGAAAATCATTTAACTTAATGTCTAATAATACATAATATAGTGAGCACATACCGCGATCGTTTGAAATGACTGATGTTTTGACATACAGTACCAGTCAAAAGTTTGGACACACCTTCTCATTCAATGGTTTTTCTTTATTTTTATTTTGTAGATTAATATTGAGGACATCCAAACTATGAAGGAACACATACGGAATTATGTGGTAAACAAACAAATGCTCAACAAACCAGAATATGTTTTATATTTTAGATTCTTCAAAGTAGTTGAATGAGAAGGTGTGTCCAAACGTTTGACTGCTACTGTAAGCGTGTCTAATAAAGGATGCGTGTCTAATAAAGGAATTAGAACGGTACATTTGCAGTGAATGAATAGAATTCTTATGAAAAACCCAGATTGAGAGAATGACCCTAGAGCCAAACATTAAAGAGTCAGTTCAGCCCAACAATTAAAAATACATAACTTTCCTCTTATCCATAGTTCTACATGTCAATCTAAATAGTTTTGGTGTGAGTTGCCTATATTGGCCGTCACAGACGCTCGGGATGGGTTAAATGCATTTTCATTGTGGGACCACTATAAAGACCAATATGACCAAAAACAATACATTTAATAGAAGTCAACAGCAACATCTATTTCCAGAAATCAGGAAATGTTACTTAAGATAAAGCCCAGACCTGGCCTTGAACCGTTTCATAAAGGTTACCGCCCACAAAAAAAAAGCTCTCTTTGGGTGAACTGTCCCTTTAAGAGCGCTTATAAAACACCACTTTTAAAAAACACGCACACACACACACACACACACACACACACACACACACACACACACACAACATGTGTAGTAAACGCCGCTCAGATCCGTCACCTGTCTTTCTCTAACGTCCTGCTCTCATGTGGCTTTTGCGGCTTTCTCGAAATTCTCCAAATCAGAAACCGCGCAAGGAGCGAAGTGAAAGAGCGGCGGGGCTGATCTCAGCTCGGTTTCACTTTCGTTTCAGAGAAACCGGCCGCCTGCCGCTAAAAGAGCCGCGGCTGTTCGTGGAAGCGGGGAGGAGCTCAGAGTATAAAGTCAGCAGGAGTGTTTACCACGGCATAACACACACACACACGCACACACACACACGCACCAGAGGAGGACACACTGAAGGGTGGATCAAATCACGACTGAGTCGGTCCCGAGCTTGCCATCCAAAGTGCGGTGCGGTGCGGTGCGTCAGGGATTTACCTGCAGGACGTTCACGCATCTTGTCTTATTTTTTTGGACTTCTTTGGGATTACAGACAAACGGATCTTTAAACAACCTGCTGTTGTTAGAACAAAACGGTAAGACTTTCTACAACTGGAGCTGTGCTGTAATGTAGTTTTCTTTTTTGGTTTTTTTTTTGGGGTGGTTTTCTTTTTTTTGTAGCATTCATGGCTGATTTTTTTTTTTTTTTTTTTTTTTCTGGGGCCTTGTGGAAAACTAAGGGATTCAGTGGGAAACTGTGTATGCATGGGCTGTTTTTTGAGGCAAAAAAAAAAACACGCATGCTGGAGATTCTCACTACACCAGATTATTATTATTATATTCCTTTATTGATTCAAGTGTTGCAGCAGCTCAACTACACAGAAACAGACAATAAATACACATACTATACAACAAAATAAAGATAGAACAGAAATAAGAATAAAATAAATAAAAATAAAAATGTACAGTATAGATGTTAACTCTTTAATCAGCAATATGGTTATAATTTACATTTTGTCTTGACCATCGCCTGAAATTGATACTAAATAATCCCCCAAAATTGCAACACCTGTTAATCTTTAACTTTAAACTGGTAGCAAAAGCTTTATCTCATTCCCATTGGACTACACAGGGGGAAGGTGAATGACACACAGGGTAGTGGATATGTGGATATGTGAATAGAGTTATTGGAACAGGCAATGTCTTCTGTAAATTATACTCAGCTGATGAGTATCAGATGTTCATCCCTTCATCTGGGTCAAGTGTTTAGTATTTCAAACCATATGTCCTGACACAACTACTTTCATTTTCTCAATGAAGAGCGTTCATTATTTATTTATTTAATTTAATTTAATTTAATTTATTGGCTTAAAAATTAGATTACCCGGTATTTAATTCATTTTGGTAGAAGGGTTAAAAAATTAAAAAAAATACCGCTAGAAGCCCTATAAACTGTGTGTGTGTGTGTGTGTGTGTGCAGTGTACAGTAATCTGACTGCGGCTGACATCAGAGCTGACTGTATTTTGGCCTAACCGCAGATTCCAGTCATATCAAACAGACTAGTGCTCCATGGAAACTTATATTTCGAAGCAACACTCATTCGAGACAGTCACTGACTTATGCACACACACACACACACACACACACACACACACACACACATAGGAATCCTTGCCCCACTGCGACATATATAATTTCACATGAAGATGTAATAGTTATCTGACTTTAGCTTCGTAATAAAGGAATGAATGTTTGTGGTAAAGATAATAACTCTTCCTTTCTTTCTCGTCTCTCTCAGAATGTCAGTCTGGTGGTTAGAGATGGGAGAGGGTCTGGGGCCGCTCTCCCCTGTAGGATGGTAGCCGACAGCACTGTGGAAGGCCATGACAAGACCCATTTGTCAAGCTCCTCGTCGCCATCGTCATCCTCATCATCCTCATCATCCTCATCATCATCCTCATCATCATCTCCTCCGTCATCACTGCTGTCCAGGCAGCTCGCTCTGAGCCCCCAACGCACCGAGTCCGATCAGCTCCAGCGTCGTGCCGCTCCGGATCCCAAACCGAGGTTGGCGTTCGTCCCCTCCGTGTATCTGACCCACTTCCCTACCTTCTCCTGCAAGGAGGACTGCAAGGTCATCACAGACACAGCGTCCAAGCTCGAGCGCAGCGCCTTCTACTGGGGCCCTCTGGGAGTGGAGGAGGCCCATCGCATGCTGCGGGACGCCCCGCTTGGCAGCTTCCTCATCCGCGACAGCCGGCAGAAGGACGTCTTCTTCACGCTGTCCTACCACGCCAAGGGCGGGCCGGTCAGCGTGCGCATCGACTACAAGCGGCAAAAGTTCTCACTGGCGGGCAACGAGCGCTCCTTCCCGTCGCTCTTCGCCCTCCTGGAGCATTACGTCAATTCTCCCAAGCGGCGCCTGAGCATCCCGTACAGGAAATGGGAGCCAACGCTGCAGGAGCTGTGCAGGAAACGCATCATAGGGCTGTGTGGCGGCGGAAGCCGAGTGCCAGAGCTGCCCCTCACCCATGTTGTCCAAGACTTCCTGTTGGAGTTCCCTTACAAACTATGACAGTCTTGCCATTTAAAGTTCTGATCGTGTTCTTTTTAATTTCAAGAAGGCAGTTTTTACCAAGAAACAGTGAACAGAGGGAGTGTTTGTTGGAGGTTAAGACTGTGTCGCCATGGTTACACATACAAGCGTCTTCCTGTTTGATGCCGAAAAGCTGCAAAATGTATCGTAAAAGACATTATCGCCGCAGGCAAGTAGAGGCGGTCTTCAATCGGACAGGGTTCGACACTTCAACAAACTTTACCTCCAGAGACTCAACTTGCACACAGACAGAGTGCCTTCTGGTCTTGAGGAATCATGGGATGTTGGAAAAGGCTGCATTAAGAGAAATCTACACACGCAATGAAGTTATCGCAGCGAAAAAAGAAGTGCCGGGGTCAACTGTGATGGCCCGACCGGAAACTGCAGGGTCTGTTTTGTGGCCCACGGAGGCCTGGATACATTTATTAGCGGATGGCGTAAGGACATTTAGAGCATGGACGGAGTGGACTAGTTGGAGGCGGCTGAAGCCGTCATCAGGCCGTGGTACCAGTAGGACTGACTGTAGCAGACTTTAATACTCTAATGTTGTTGAATGTTTACATATCACACATGAATGTTTGCCAGCGACCGGCGGCTCAAATACCACTTGATGTCTTTTTCAAATCCACTGTCACAGCAGGTGAAATACTGAAGAGGACGTCAGAGGGTATTTGGAGTCACGAGGTCTGGGTGTTTAACTGTACTGTACTTAGAGGCTCCTCACCTCTTATCCAACCATCTCTGCCAGGCAGAGAATGAATATGATTTTACTGAATCAGATAGACAGGAATATTTTTTTTAATATTTTCTATTATATTTGAAATAAAACTTATTTAAACTAACCTTGCTGGATTTTTTTGGTAATTTTCTTTCAACTGTGGTATTTCTCTTCCCGAAATCATGCCATGTGTAGGAAGGGGAGGTAGGAGTCAGTAAGGCCAGGGGAGAGAGAGAGAGAGAGAGAGAGAGAGAGAGAGAGGGCGGGACAAACACACACACACACCCTCCCAATCACGCAGACAATAGGACAGACAGAGACAGGAAGTGCGACGCGCTGGCGTACAGTATCGTCACCACAGTGATTCATCTGTGTAGGCTGTAGTGTCAAGGTGGGTGGGGTTACACCGACTGTTACGCTTAGAAACACACACACACTTACCAGAAACAGGGGCAGAGGTGACACATAATGATTGTGTGATTGTGTGCGTGTGTTGAGTACTTTTAACCTAATGGGGACCCAGCGCAGATTAAAATTTCCTCAGGAGGAAGTGGGAAATTTCTTTTGGGGTTAGTGGTTAGACAGAGACATGTTAGATCAAGGTCAGGGTTAGAGTTACAGTTCGTGTTTCATTTTGGATTTATGATAAACGATTTGAATGTAGCGCATATTTAAAACCGTTATTAATAAGCAGAATGGTATCAAAGTAATACAATACAGCACTTTATACTGTACAAAAAGGCACCGTCTTGTACAGATTTAAAAGAGGACTGCTTTTTTAAACAAAGATTGACATTGTTGGGTGAAAAAATGTCACTGTTCTTTAGTGGGTGTGGCCACACTGATCCAGGTGGGTCTACCTGGTTTGAGTGTATGACTCATTTGTTTGACAAACACGCTGCACACGCTATACATGTAGTTACTATGACATTGGAGCATAAACGCAGCTGAAGGCTCCTCTGAAGACTAGTCTTTAGAAACGACGGTGTTCAGACAGGAACCTTAAACCACACCTTTTACACGTTCTTACACAGAGACGTTGCATTCATCCAGGCTGTCGTGGAGCCGCTGCAGAAACTGATAACACTTTCTTTTTGTCTGAACCACAAGTTGAAGAGTTCAATGGCAGCGTCGATCAATGGGACATTGATTGTTCAATGTAAGCTAAGATGGGGAGTATCGAGGTAGCAGAAGTATCAGATCACCAAACAACAATGACGAGTCTTCTCAGGCACTTTTAAAGAATTTGAAGTTTTTCTTTTTTTCCTCCCAGGCCGACCTCCCATCTCCGGTCTGCTTGTTGTTGTTTTTTTCTCATCGTGCACAATTATATCTGCCGGTAACATTTCATTGTGTTTTCATGTCAATTTATTTTACTCACAGGGAGAAATGGAATCAGAATCACAATCAGAAAAGGTTTATTGCCAGGAACTTCCTCTGCTGAGCCTGGGTTATGACAGAGTTTTTAATAAGTAATATAACAACTTGTAAAATACTCTTATTCCGTTTCTTTACCTTGCTAAGCAGTGTGGCGTGCTAACATGCACTCACATGCAGGCGCAGCTGGGCCCGGCTTTGTCATGAAAGCAAGGAGATACTCGGATTACAACACAGTTCTCTCCTCAGGTCAACAGAACTCCACTATCACTTTACATAGAAAGTAGTCAATCCTGTATTATGGAGTTTAAATTGGTAAAAGATAAAATGCTAAAATAGATGTTATGTCATTGTTGAAAAGTTCCAGGCAGAAGATGAGCCTTGACTTAAACTGGCATCACCTTTAGAAAGCAGAATATTTTGCTAAAAAAAAAGTATGCGTCACTTTTTCAGGCAGTGTAGCCGACTTCTCATTTCTAACTTGAGGTTATAACTTTAACAAACCTCTTCCTGATACCTAACCCGAACTCCAACACTGAAACCAAACCTAAAGGCTTTGTGATCTTTATGGGGAATTTTTTTTTTTTTTTTTTTTTCTTTTAGACAAATTTTTAAATCTCTTGGGTCTAGACAAATGTACACACACACACACACACACACACACACACACACACACACACACACACACACACACACACACACACACACACACACACAATATTGAGTCATACTGAATATAACACTAACAACTTGATTCAGGTAAAGCCAAACTATTTTGAGGATATAATTCTCTCATCTTGAGGAAGAGGCTGGGCAGAGGTGGAACACACACACACACACCCTCACACACTGCTGTGAAACATGAGTCAGTGATATAAACACTACGATTGTGATATCTTAATTATTATAGGTGCGTGTTATCAATCTTCCCTTTTCGGAGCCTTTACTTTGAAAATTAGATCACAGATTTAAGTGTGTTTTTGTGGGGTTGGCGAGTGAATCATTCGTGGCAGTTTCATTCACAGCTTCTCAGTATTCAGGACATTCCCGACTATTTTGAGAAGTGAAACGTGAAGTGAGGTGTACTGCGATTGTGTTATCAGCTGATTTCTGTGGAATCCTCTGCTCGGAGTTTTCTGTCCTTTAAGAGACACAGATGCCCTTTTACGGAAATCAATTGAAAACAGACTCCTCCAGAGAAAGGTCCGAGCGAAAAATGCAGAGGAGCAACGTGACAGATGTTCTTGCAAAAATGATGAGCTTGAAATTTGATGTGAAAAAGAATAAAGGCTATTAGCTGTTATGTAGAGTTATCCTATCAGGCAGCCTCACTGGTCTTTTCTTGGACAAGGCTTTCCCAACACCAAACACAAAATTCCTGAGTTCTAGTCACCATCAGTCATGTTTCTCAGAACTTATGTGGGATATCTCAAAATTCCCAATATGAGCACAACTGATTTGCGGGAAACTTCAGAGAAACGTTGGTCATCAGATTAGAAGAATGGGTTTTGGTTGATTTGCCAAAAGTGACTGTGAACCAAAACACAATCAAACAATGTGTCGCTTACAGCAGGAAAAGCCCATTTTCTTTAAAAACACAATGTGCTGGTGATGTGCTTCCAGACAAGTTTGAACTAAATCCAGGGCGGATGTGTAAAGTAGTGGTTCTCCTAACAGCTGCTGTAGCTCACGGCTCCAAGAATTCCCCAAACGTCTATCTTTGAACTTTGTCACAGAATCATTATCCAACACTTTATGGTGGGGAGTTAGATGAGAAGATTGAAATCACTCTCATGTCTGTCCGTTAAATATGAGGCCACAGCCAGTCGCAGGCTAGTTTAGCTTAGCATAAAGACTGGAAACGGCGGGAAACAGCTAGCCTGGCTCTGTTCAAAAGCAGCAAAATGTTCCTACCTACCAGCACCTCTAATTCTATTTAATGAACACCTTATGTCTCATTAGTTTCATCCATGTGTTAAGGGGATTTTTTTTAAGAAGCACTTCACTGTTCTGCCCACAAGCATGAATATATAAAGAAAATGACGACACTTTCTTGTCCTCCACTCATGTGTGACTGAACAACACGTTCTCATTCAAATACATCACATACTGATGCTTTGTGGGACCCCTCCAACTTTCCAACACACCTCTGCACAGCTGCAGTAACACTTGCTAAGGTTCAGTCAACAAAAAGACTTACTCAGGTTTAGGAAAATCATCATCATTTGGCTTAAAATAACTCCTTAAACTATGTGCAATTTTTAAACCACCGACAGTGTGTGAGTTTCTTTCGGTCGTTATTCTACGTAGTCAGACTCCTGGAGCATTTTCCCTGAGCGTCTAATTATTGGAGTTAGCTTTAAGCCCGGTGCATCTTTTACAGAAGCTAAAGGGGGCCTTGATCAAGTGGGTATTTGACACAGAGGGAATGAGAAAAGGCTGATCTGAACTAACCAATCAGAAGCTAGGGGGACTTAGACTGAGGTAAATATGTATACATAATTAATCTTTGGTTAAAGAGCTTTTAAACTCAGACGTCTACGAGACAGAACTACGAAACTACACTAATCTTCAAATCTGTAAGATCTCTACAGTCAAAACTTCAATATACTGCTGTGACTGTGGTTAGGCACTGAGGAAAAACACACACTCACACTCACACCTGAGCCTTTTACTATAGCTGCAGTACCAGGAACCCAGTCACATGTTTATGCACACATAACCCGACTTCCTTGAAGAGAGGAACCGCGATAAAAGCAACACATTCAGACCGCAAGATGACTGAGGGCTCCTGCAGCCGTCACTGCAACACCAGGCAGAGGTAGAAAGTGTAAACGCAACGTCATCGCCGTCCCTCACACACTCACTCACACACACACACTAATACGAATCCAGGTCAGAAGCTCTTACACGCACATTTTTTTACACTTCCAAAAGACAACTTTACAGCTGGTTGTGGAGGTGCAAGCTAGGATAGATCGTTATCTTTCTTTTCAGTTTAGGTCAGGAATTGGTTTACAGCTTTTGTAGCCATAAAACCGAATCAGTGTAATCCTTCAAAAAACTCAGTAAGATAGTGTGTGCATGTGTGTGCATGTGTGCGTGTTTTCCTGGACTTGGTAGTTTTTTTTCTAATATATTATGTGGTTTTCTTGCTCAAACACCTCTGCTGTTACTACCAGAGTGTGATTCTCTGAAGACAGGAAAAAAAAAAAAAAAAAAAAAGCAAAAAAAAAAAAAAAAAAAAAAAAAGCGCAAAAGATCAGTGGAAAACAACCCTCTTCTGTGTGCACGACACGACACGACTCATGCAGCAGCCTCACTGTTGTTAAGTAGAATAATTTATTGCAGTTCTTTATTTATTCCTCTGTTTCAGGTCATTAACAATAATTACAGGTTTAAAAGCAAAAAAGCATGTACAGAGCATATAAACATATTACATACACACACACTACAATCAGAGACTTAATGGAAGCTTGACATGACATTTTAGTACAGCGGTTGCCGTTGGTTACCGGAGACATACGGCCACGTCGTCCTCAAACATGGCGGCATGGTTCCTTCAAACCATCGGAAGCTGCTCCACAAATTGTGCCAAGCCTCTTCAGCACGCCAGTGATCATCACTATCATTCTTCTGCTATTTACAGTGGCAAGATGGAAAGAGAGAGACTCCAAAAAACAAGAGTATTGCTCTGAATTTCTCCTTTATAAACTTGTCGGTGACTGTACAGAGTTTAGAAACATAAGAATGATAGAGCATTAAGACTTGAGCTGTTGAGATAACGGCGCAGAAAAGAGCTGGGAAGCAAAGGCAGAAGAGAAAAGGAAGAAGTTTTAAAACGGATGAGAGAGAGAAAGTATGTTCGAAAGAATCCGTTACACTGCTTTTGTTCCTAAGATTTACAAATGAAGTCGTGAATAAAGGATAAAATACAACGATCCCATTGGAAAGGACTAAATAACACAACAGAGATAAGTCGTCTGTTACATTCATCTCTCCCCTCATTGGTTAGCTCTTATGATTATTGCAGTAGTAAAGCTTTATCCAGCTGATTAAAGGAGGGCGAGGACAGCTTTTGCCCCTCTACACTGACCTCAGAGCACAAATCGACGTTGGTTTTCCTTTTGTTTCTGTTTGGAATCTTTCCAAGTTGTAAACACAGCTGTGTGTGGACTTTGGGATGATAAACTAATCCCAACACTATGCTTTATGCTAAATAAAACTCCCACTAGTCTTTCCTGGAGGATGGGTAGTTCATGGGTCACCAATAGTTGTATGGCGGAAAAAAGATGTATATTTTTTTTTACTATCGTTTTCAGCATCCTGTTTCCCTGTCGTGTTGAGTGTTGAGAGCGATACATGGAGAGTAAAACTGAGCTCAGGTCAGTTCCTGAGGGGCAACCGGCTCATACATTCAACCCAGTGTTGTTGTGGCAGAGTGCCAACCTGAAGACACGGCTGTTTTGATTTCAAACGGAGGACTAGTACATCGCTCTGTGAGGCTACCGGCGTTTGATTCAATCGAGCAAATCAACTGTGTGTCTAAATGTCTAAATATATCAAACAACACCGAGCTTCTCATCCAGTTAAACAGCAGCTCACCGTGTCGCTGAGGCTAAAGGCTTTATGAAGAGAACTAATGACTGACTCTGTGAATTATTTACTACTACTACTACTCATTGAACTGCTATCCATTATGAGTTACTACTCTATTCAGCTCCATTCAGCGAATCAGCTTTGTGAATCACACACGCACACACACACACACACACACACACACACACACACACACACACACACACACACACACACACACACACACACACACACACACACACACACACACACACACACACACACACACACACACACACACACACACACACACACACCCACACAACAGTACAGTTATGGGAAGGAAGTTGATCTAGACTGGAAATGGAAAACAACAAGGTTTGTTGAATACTGTTGCATATGTGAGGGAAAAAAATGTGCTTTGCTCCACGGCACTCAAGCAACCCGTACTAAACTGTCAGCTCAAGAGATCAACATAAACTATGATGGAAACAAACGGTTTTTGCTGGTTGTGATCAAAAAGCTGCTTTCACACACCGTAACACGCAACCGAAGATAAATGAATCTAAATGTTTACTAGCAGGGGACAACTCTTTTTTGAGCTACTACTTAGCGCTAAGGTCAAATTAATGTTCACGGTATGAGACCTGATTCCTCTCTGCTCAAGATGCTGCAGATTATTTAATATTTTTTTTATTTAATCGTCCTAATAAGTAAACGGGGAATTAATGGATCGTTACTCTACACCTGGAACAATAACAGCTCAATAAAAAACACACACATCCACGGTGGCTGAATCATTCAAGCCCATACACAACCCTACAAACACACGCACACACACACACACACACCTTCCCAATGGCAGCTCTAGGCGGCAGTTACTGCTAACGGGTCTGACATGCAGAGGTTAAAAGGCAAGTGCAGTTGACTCCGTGTGGACTGTATGTATAGCATGTGTGTGTGTGTTAGCATAGAAATGACCAACACCACAAAACATGAGTGGTGAACATAAGACACGGAACTCATCTGTGGGTGAACAGCTCACTGCAGCAGCGTGTGGCGTATGTGTGTGCGTGTGTGTGTGTGTGTGTGTGTGTGTGTGTGTGTGTGTGTGTGTGTGTGTGTGTGTGTGTGTGTGTTTTCTTTGAGCCGACGAACAATCGATCAGAATGAGTAAAAAACGTTGCTGGTTGCGCGTCTTTACACACGCTTACTAAGAACACAGACGGACACACTCAAATGAACAGAAACCCAAAATGTGCTTTAAGCCTTTTGCGAGGTTTGACCAGTGTGCCGTCCTCTGTTTCTCTCGGAGTATAAAGAGTCTCTCCTCATGTGCAAACAAAAACGTTGAGATGCCTCCAAGATCAGACTATTCACATCACTCACTATCTACAGGTCGCAACATGAAAATATACTTCAGCCACGCTGGATAGTTTAACTAGCACACGTCACTGTCCTCTTAGTTTGTGTTGAAGTGCATGAACATGATTGTGTGTGTGTTGCTTAATCCAGTTCAGGTGAGTCTGGCGTTTCAGTGAACATCTCTGCATCTTCAGTGTTCTCTGCATACTCTGGATCCGCTGAGTCGTATCTTTCTCGCAGCTCTGCAGCAGAGAGTTGTTCTCTGTTCACCTCTGGAGATGCGTCTTCACCTTCTGCCTCGTCCTCTCCCTCCTCGTCAGTGGGAGTTTGCTCTTTTACAGTCTCGTCCGTCGGCGACCCCTCTTCCTCCGGCAGCTCCTCCTCGTCTCTTGGCTCACCTTTCCTATGTCCCTCTCTCTCTCCGCCACCCTCCTCCTCTGCGGTGGAGGCACCTGGTCTCTGGAGGGAGTGCGTTGGGGGAATGTGGCTGGCGCAGGGGTGCAGGTGCGGTGAGTCCGATGGGGGCAGCAGCGTGAGCGACTCCACGCTGAGCGTCTCGGCGTTGCCATCGGTGAGGAGGGAGATGGTGGGCTGGGACGCCGGAGTGAGGCTCGGGGCGAGGGCCGTGACTGGTGCCGAGGGAGGAGAGGAGACTAGCGTTACTTCTCCACTTCCTCCTTCCCCTTCTCCGCCTGAGAAGGAGGGTGGGGTGTGCTCCAAGAACGTACCATCATCTAGAGGAGAAAGCGAGGCAGGTGAACTCAGAGGGATACTCATTTTAAAAGGATTCTCACTGTGGCTCCAGTGTGAAATGATTTGGCTTTTCTTAAACAAAGCCTTTAAAATATATATATGATGAAAATATATGTCCAGCTTTGTTAATGTTAATCTTTCTTCACAGGTGACGATCTAAGGGTGTAAAAAAGTGTCGCTTCCATTTAGCTGCACTGCGAGAAAACAATGTAAATGAGAGTGAAAGTCTGAATTCAGAAATGTTTTCAATCCAACAGAGAATGTTGTTTAAAATGAAATAAAGTAATAATAAAATAACAATGATAAATTCCATAATCATTGGGAGCCAAAACATCCTCAGGATGTACACATGAACATCGTAGGAGAACTGTATGAAGTCACCACAGAGAGCTACAGTATGCAGGTGCCACAGACGGACAGGCTGACGAGTAACACGGCACAGTGTGTTCACCAAGTTCCTCCTTTTGTTTCCATTGTTTAAAGAGTAAAGAATGAGCCGATCCCTTCTAACGGGGAGGATTTCAAGTGTCAAATATCAGTTCAGAAAATCTTCACAGCAGACAGAGGAGGTACAGGGTGAACACAGTGGATGAGATATCAGAAGCAGCAGCAACAGCAGGTGGATTAGTGGTTTAACTGAAGCAGCTTAGTTTGTGCGGGCAGGACTACAAAATAAGCTATGAACTACAACGTAAACTACTCCGTAAGCATACTTACATTGATAGAGTGTAAGGGTGCAGTATGAAAGATATAAAATAAAAAAACGTTTTACATCATCAATGTCAGATCGACATATTAGAACAAACTACTGTATGATGGTTACAGTCTGTAACTCTGGAGAGTGAGAGGAATTATCAAGACTGCTTAACTTGTGCGACAAGAATTGAAAACAGTGGTGCGTTTAGTTTGTCAAAGGTTTTAGTTATTAAATACGGGGTTTTTTTTGGGATGTGCCGTTTTAGATTTGGTAAGATTAGCTTCAGTCACAAAGCCAATCAGGTATGAGCCAGCCAACACTTCCTGTCTTTACACATACAGACTTCAAGAGTTTCTTAACAATGCAACTGAATCCAAGCAACTCTTGGCAGCTTATATGCAACTTTCATTAATATACTTATGTAACTATGTATGAAAAGAAAATATAAGGAATAATAAGGAACCCTTTTTATTTTATTAAACTAACCAGAGGGAGTACTCAACCTTTCTAAATTCTCATTGAACTCGATGTAACATTCACCTGCTCTGGTAATTCAGTTCACTTGAGTAAAGGTGAGAGTGACTGGTGACCAAACAAAGCTTTGTGCAAATATGCCCTCAGTCATCTATAGTAGCAATCTACAGAGGATATGGTACACCTCTGTGAACCAGTTTAACAAGTACTCTGAAGGTCAGATGTGTGCTTTGCATTCACAGACAAACAAAACACGTAGACACCCACTGCATACAGGGGACGCCGGGGATGTCTGTGCCTTCCTCCCTTTTCACTCCACTAGTTATAGGCTCTTTTCACAGCAATCGGCTCGTCAAGTCACGGCAGGGTAAACAGGGATAATTAATCAAATGCATTCATTCCAGGGAGCCTGCATGCACAATACCAGGACCCTGGACACATAATGAATGTTATTGATCACATCTGTGTTTACCCTTTCGTTGGAGGGTGTATACGTGACACATTCCTTGTTTGCTCTGTGGGTTCATCAGATGTTTATTTTACTCCCTTTGAAGTTCGGGGCAGATCAGCTAATCAGCAGCAGAATCAAGGAAAAGTGCAAACAGGTTTGCTTAGTTATGTCCACTTAGCAGGGAGGGGCTCATTGGTATGTATAGATTAAGATGTCGTACATATTGTTTAAATGGTATTTTAATAATTCTGCGTGAATTTGGCTGCTTGCTCGGTTAGGCTGACCTTTTACTTACACGTACCTGGGCACGTTGGGGGAGGGTGTGTGTGGGGGGGGGACTCACTGCTCCTGCTTATCGGCATGCTTCTTTAACATTCCTTTTTTAAGTTTTCTGGTGCCAAACTGCCTCGTCTGCTCTTTGTACGACGTGGCGGCGCTACAGTGTTGCGGCGCTACGTCTTATATAACAACAGCTCAACTGACACTAATGCAGACCGTTGTGGTTTCTGTGGTGTGTGTGAATATATGTAGCATAGTTACACCCAATATGTGTAAAAGACGTATATGTGTGTGTGTGCTGTCAAGTGCAGATGTATAGCGCAGATATACTGTGTTGACCACACCTATAAAGAGCATGTTAGTCTGTTAGTTTCTTTTTGCCTGTTGAATAAATGGTTGATTTACATTGTAGTCCAGAATCTGCGCCTTATAATGCACCGTATGTGCCTCTTTATGAGTGTTAACGTATTGAGTTAATGTGGATGGACTGTGTGAGTGAGCTACCTGTGGGGCTCTGAGCTGATATTGTGCTTGCAGTTACAGAGTCACATCTTCCTGTGCTCCCACTCCCACTGGAGGGAGGCGAGGGGGAGGAGAGGGGCGAGGGACTGTGCTGCGACACACATTGAGCCACTGCAAAACCTGGAGATGGTGCACATAGACACACAGACATGTGTTACCATGGCTGGGAAGATTATTTCACCTGACCACATCTAGCCCTAAAGACACTGATTATTGTGTGGCACACAGTATATACACACACACACACACCTGTCATGTACCTACAGTAAAAGACTTATGTGCTGAATGCAGTTTCTTGCTAATGTGCAGTAGTTTTCTTGTGTGTGTTTCTAGATTGGTTTGATTCTAAGAAAGATAGAAAGCTAAAATCTATATAAAGAAACTTAAAATAGTACAGCAATTCATCCAAAGGACACAGCACATTAATACTAATCAGAAAACTTTTGTTGTTCTTTAAAGTGGCTATAAATAGATTTACTAGACTCAAACATAAGCCATCATTTTAACAGTAGATTTTAAATAGGAGCAGGTTTCCTTGTTGAGAAAAAACAAAGACACCTTTTCACGCTCTGAGGTAGGAACCAACAAGGAATCAAAAGTGAAACTACAGTAAAACTCTAGCAGATGGTTTGTACCATAAATGGAAATACATGAATCAAAAAATTGTATTCTCAGGAGTCTTATTTCTACATAAAGCCTCTAACCTTTGTGCCGTCCTGTTTAGACTGACTCACTGCTACACTTAAGATCTAATCACAAACCTATTTCCACCTACTGCCCCCACTTTGTTTGAAGGTCAGGGCAACTGTCTGACAAACTTTTCTCCACAACTCAAAATGAAAGGTCTCAATATATTTTTAATAACCTTCTGCTCTATTATTAATCCTGTAAGTCGCTTTGGATAAAAGCGTCTGCTAAATGACTGTAATGTAATGTAATGTAATCATATTTCTCATTAAGTATTCAGTGTGTGTCCACCGTGGGCTTCAGTTTATGCCAGTTTTATGACATCTGTATGATCATTCAGTTCTATTTTAAAGGCGCTCTGCTTATTGTCTTGTTAAGAGTCTACAATGTTTAGATTTAAAGCCGAGCAAGAAGCATGAAATGATGAGTTTGATCTCTGAGGAAGTGCATAGGCTAAAGCAGTGTGTGTAGGCAGTAGAGCCTGGTTATCTGTAGGTCACCTGGTACTTTATCCACGGAGGCAAACATTGATCTACTGGCCGTGGGGTCGTTGGGCGCCCGTCTCGACTGCTCGTAGAACCGGAACGGCATGGCACTGGGTGAAGCGTTGGCTGTCTGACTGAAACCCAACACCTCCGTCGCACTGGGCTGCACAGGCAGGTCCAACAGAGCTGCAAACAGAGGAGGTGGAGAGTGTAAGAGGGATAGAAACACAGCATCTCTGAAGGTGAATCTTTGTGTCTGGGACTAAAATCCAACTTTGAGTGGACATCATGTCTAAACTGTCCCCTGTATTTGTTTTAACTATGATTTGATTCTACGTTTTTGTACAGTACCGGTCAAAAGTTTGGACACACCTTCTCATTCAATGGTTTTTCTTTATTTTTTATTTTTTTCTACATTGTAGGTTAATATTGAAGACATCCAAACTATGAAGGAACACATATGGAATTATGTGGTAAACAAACAAATGCTCAACAAACCAGAATATGTTTTATATTTTAGATTCTTCAAAGTAGTTGAATGAGAAGGTGTGTCCAAACTTTTGACTGGTACTGCATATGTGACCGTTTAGTCACAGAGAATGAGAGAATCTGACACAGTGGCTATTTAGGCAGGGCTCACATCCTCCTTTACTCTACTCGGCAAGATTCCAGATATCTGTTATTACTTCTGTGTTTATTTCTAAAGAACCAGACCATCGGGAAGGGAAGTACAAGTCACCTATGGGTAAATTCAACAGTGTTTACAGTACAAAGGGACTGGAAGAGGAGGAGGAGGAGGAAGTAATTTAAGAGAAACAATTAATTGATTAATTAGAATTGAATGATAAGAGAGGAAGGACTAATTCAGGGAAATGACTGTAACTATGAAGCTCTTAAAAAGTTTAGCTGTCACTTCTGTTAGAGAGTAGTTTCACTTAGTAATTTAGGTAAGTGACGAAAAATGAATTGATTTTTGATTTGGCTTTTGATTTTTCAATAACAGTTTTTTTATTTAATGGGTTTAATCCTTTAGTAAATGTTGAAGCCTTGTATAAAATGAGCTGGAAGCAGTGCGAGCGGTTCAGCTGTGGTTGCACATAAGGGATGACATGACCCTTATATCTTCAGTGTTGTGCACTTCTGTTTTTAAGAGTTACTTTCACTCATTGTTTTCTGGTAAACATCTCATGTGATTTCTTGAAAAACCCATTCAACTGAAACACTTTCAGCCTCTGTGTGGGGAAAAACAGCAGCTGCTCCGCTTTCCTGTGCACAGATGAAAAGGGTCATATTGAGCAAGGCTTCCCGTTTACTCACCCGCAATCCTCTGCATCTTCATGCGTCGGGCCTGGATGCGACCCTTGGCCAGCCTCTGCTTGGCGATGATGCAGCGGATGTGGTCGGCGAAGATGAAGTTGGCCTGCAGGATGGGCAGGGGCTTGGCGTGGGGGTTGGAGCTGGGCTTATGGATGACGATGTTCAATGCTCTGCTGTCGTCCTCGACGCCAGACACCTGCATGTCCTGACGACACGGGGAAGGAGAGAGAGGGAACAAAGAGAGTGTTGAGATTATGAAGAAAACAGTAGGACGACGACGGATAAGTAAAGACTGAAAAAAACACGAAAGAACATGTTATTAATAATAAAATAATTTGAGAAAATAAGAGATAAGAATAGATGGAAAGTGAGTTGAGAGACAGATGAATGGAACATGAACTTTGATTTTTAGCTACATTCATAAGTTCAGATCCTGACAATAATTAAAGTGAAATTCATAAAGCAGAAATAGGTAGAAAAATACACAGGAAACGCATTGTAGTTACACTACTGTATATCCATTTCACAACAGCTGTGCATACTGTATTAATATAATGTAATTAATTTTTCAGAATTTCTTTAGAAAAATGAAAAGCAGTAGCAAGTCAACTTATCTGTGGCAATACTGACGCAACATGCTTACACTCGTCAAAAAAGCCAGCAGTGACAGTAAAGCACGTTACTAAATGCTCTCTCATGATATGTTTCTAGGGCTTCTCTGGAGAAAAAAAGACATGAAAGGCTCAGGCAGCAACAATCAACATCTGATGAATGAAGAAGAGAGAAGAAGAGAAACAGGAAGAACAAATTGGTGGCAGTAACGGGTTGGGATGAAGGAGACAGGAAAAAAAAAATGGGACAAATGAAAAGGAAACAATAAAGTAAGCTGTAAATAAAACATTGAGTTGGGAACAGTGAAGACAATGAATGGATGAATTGGCAAAAAGAAAAACTGAGATATGAAATTAAAACAAAGCATAATCTAAAGTACAAAAGGTAGAGGGAAGTGGAAATGGTAAACGCATAAAAACTGAATAAAACGTCATTGTTTTTTATGACCAAACATCTCATTCACTCTTTAGCACAAAGACACATCCACACAGACATGGACGCGCCACTTTTCTCTTACTTGCAGAAGGCCGGCAAACTTGACCACACCCCATCCGAGGCGCTTTGTTTCTGGCTCGACCAGACTCATCTGGTACACGTCTACAGCGAGGAACCTCTGGGCCTGGCCGCCATCTTTACTGACCACCATGCAGGCTATTAGGTCACTGTTGTCTAAAAATAAAAAAAAAGGGACAGACATGACAGTTAATGTGACACGAGTCTGTGATCTTTAGCAAACACAATATCAGCTGTTAGGACCCGGGTTCCAAACTCAACATTTTTTTAAATAAACTGTTTGCATTTTTTGAAAAGACAAAGAGTCTACAGCCAAGAGAGGAATGATCGGTTTACTGTTCAAATAATTACACTTAGTAATGTAAGGGATTTGAAATGGCATTTGGCATGCCCAGGCCTATCCTACAGTTTAGTCTATCCATTGTTAGCCTCTCTGTGAGGCGGTACTTACTGACTCTAGGCACAGCGCTGCTTTGAGCTAAATGCTAACACCAGCATGCTAACATGTCTACCAGGTTTACATGCAACTTTTTTGCGATTCAGCACAGTGGTAGAAATGTATTAGACATGAAGAAAAGTGTGGTTTGTGCGTTGTCATGGTTTGGTATTTCAAGAACACTCAAGAGTCCTTCACACTTGGCACACTCTGCGTAAGGAGGCTCTGGCTGTCTGGAGGTTAAGATAAAACGAGGACCTTGATGATGTTCCAGACATCAATGGTAAATAGTTCTCAAGGGCTACACAACAGAGACGTATTCCACATCAAACACAACATACAGCAGAGTCTGATGGGCCTAAAGTTATTCTTTTGCAGGTAGTTGTTCATTAACAGAAGTACTGGACACTTTGTGCAAAAAGTGACACGAGAGGAAAAGTCAAGATGTACAAAATTGAATTAATTGCTGTAAAATATATAGCATAGCACAGCATACATAGTATATGTAATACAGTGGACGGTGCTGCAGATATGGAACAGCATTCACTTTATTTTTGTACAGCAGCATTTAGATTAAATAGTTTTTTTTTTTACTGATTATGACAGTAAAGCCTTAACAAACACAAGTTGTAGGATGATGCAGATTATAAATAATACATTAGTCACTAAAACACAACACTAAAATGTTACACTGATACACAAGCACACACACACACACACACACACACACACACACACACACACACACACACACACACACACACACACACACACACACACACACAGACAATTAGTGATGGTTATTTCCCTGGAACTTATTATATAACGAATGCAAAACCACATTAAATGAAGAGACTGTAGCTTTAACAAATTACTTCTGTTTTATGTTACACATGAAATTTAAACTGTATAATGATTCAACTTCTTCAGAAAAACCTCGGTGCAAATTATAAATATAAAGCCACTTCCTGAGAGTGTACAGTAGAGCGACTCATAAAACACTCAATCTACTTTATTAGCCCCAAAGTTAGCAACAACTCTGGTGCACTTAAGGTGGGCTGACCTTTTAGTTGGTCCATCTATTCTCCTTTATTTGATACTTTTTCTTCTATTTCTAACATTTATTTTAACTGTTCAACCGATAGCACAGTTTAATGTTATGAATTAACACCCCTACAGCAAACTGTTGGATGTTGAATTACAGCAACAGCATCCTCTTATTTATTTAATTTGTTACAGTCAGAAGCTGATGAAAATAAAACTGAATTTCAAGGTCATTACTGGGACTGTAATGGTATTATTAAGTCCTGATATCAGTACTCGGTATTGAAAATTGCAAGAAATTGTACTTGTGAATACATCTGAAAACAGTGGTACTATTGCATCATGCATATATGGTAAATGGACTGTACTTGTATAGTGCTTTACTCATTGTTTGACGACTTAAAGTGCTTTACAATTTATACACTGATGGGAGGGGTTTCCAAAAAAGGAGCCACTTGCCCATCAGGACTCTTACATTCCGGGTAAAGCAGGGAATCAAACCGCCGATCCTCTGAGGGAGGACCTCGCTCTACCACTGAGCCATAGTAAGTAAGCTAGATTCTGAAAGTATCCAACCAAAAAAAATGGTTGATAGCCACGACAGACACCCACAGATACCCCTTTATTTACTGTCAGGGCATTTGATTTATTGACTGGCGTATAGGTCTAAACAAATTCAAAAAAATATAGGAATAAATTGCTGCTAAAATAAATCGCCTACCCTAGCTTTAAGTATAGTTTTGGGTTTTACTGTTGAGCTGTATTTTTACTAAACTGTTACTTCTGTGTCTGTACAGTGAATACATTTTGATACAGCAGGCACACAGGAGCACACAGCTGCTCCAGACAGACAGACTGCTACACACACTTGAAAGACTTCTCTCCCACATGTCTAGCAGTGTGATGAAGAAATGATGAGCCCACATCAGTTTACCACTAAACCTACTGCAAGGCTAACATTAAATGTGGAACTGATGACGACCTGATTTGAGGCCACTGGTTTTGTTTTTAATATCACCCACTGTCACCGGCTCTAAATGTAAACTGGTAACTCCACACTGACGAAAAGCCCCCCCCCCATGGACCTCTCTTCCTCTTGCACAGTCTCACTCATCTCCCTTCCACTTTATAGTATTTATGCTCTCTGTTTTCAGGAATCCTGACTAATCCAACATTAAACCCATATGTGACTTATGTTATTAGTGGGAAGTTCTTCTTGAGTCCACTTTGTGTTTTGCTCATTTAAGTTGCCCCTTCAGTACAGAACTATGTTTGCTTTTATCATATTTGTCACACTATTAATACTTTCACAGCTGCTGATGATCAAATGGCAGCTTCTTGTGTAAATCACACATGTTGCCTTCTTGTTATACCGCTTTCTCTTTTACCAATATTAAAAGATCAACGGGGGTTACCAGGAACTCGACTTTACCTACTGAAACAGCGAGGAGGGAAAAGTACCCGCAGCTGTAGAGGTAGTCCCCGATTAACTCCGTCAGCAAAGTGACGCTTACAGCAAAATGGACATTGAAATTAGGGGAAGTTTATTAACTTGAATCCCCTGACCAGACGGGGAAAAAAACCTTCCACCCCCCAATTAAGTTCTGAGTACAGAGGGCGGGTCAACTTGATAATTGGTCATTTCACCAAAACAGACACATTTCTATGAAATATTTGGTGTCAAGTGACTCCATATATTAGTCAAGTGAATTTTTAGATCCCCTCCCCCTCACAGAAAACATCTGCAGACATAGTTTCAGTGTCTGAAGGCGTACTGCTGTATCATCAGTTCCATTTATCAGGACAGGTTCATATCAATAATCACTCAGAGTTGCTGATGCTATTTATTGCTGATGTTCTTCTGAATTCTCCAGAGATTTTCGCCATGAAATGAAACACCCTTTGTAACTACGACCATGATATGACTGGATCTGTGCAGCAGAAAGCACCGTACACCTAAGGCTATCAACTTACCTTTAATAACCTGCCAGTTGCACAAATATTTCAGAAGGCAGACAATGGATTGGTTGTATTCACAGGTACAAGAAGAAAAATTAAAACAAAACATATGACGCCAGTTTATTCTGGAATATTTCGTCTTTAAGAGAGAACAGGTCACACTTGGTCACGCTCAGTAGAAACATATAAACGCATAAAGTCAGTGTGGTCGAATTCTTTAAATGGGACTCTTTGCAACTTTGACAATAAGTTACTCAACCTTTTGAATTTGTGGTTCACAAGAAAAGGTTCACTCCTTTAAGCACACTCTTGCAACATGACCTTCTGCTTGCAAGGCCATCTCTGAAACCACAAATACTACTACTCTCCTGACACAATGTTCTGTGATTCAACAACAGCTAACCGACACCCGGGTGAAATGGAGGCGTTGGCAGCCTAATGGTCACAAAAAGGAGTTTGTGGTTGGAAGGTTGGAAGGTTACAGGTTTAAATCCCCAAACCCACGTGGAAAAAATCCCTCCCTCTCTCCATAACCACTCTGTAAGAGTGTTCTTAGTCAACCTTACTGAAATAAAGGTGACGATGACTTATTAAAAAAATAAGAAGCAACTTTTTTTTTTTAACTATACGTGGGTAGAGTTAAATCAACAAAGGCTGTTTAATGGTGCAATATTTCCTATTCAGAGCATTCATATAGCAGCAATCTTCTTTCCGAGTTGGAACTTGGTCTGTTAGCACGGTTAGCTATTCGCCGCCAGCTCAGCCGTCTCCACGTTGAGAGCCATGTGGAGGCAACACATATGCCCTAATTTCAGGTTTAACATCTTTAAAACGATTTATTCAAGCGACTGGGAGTAATTCCTCGCGTAATATTATTGCTCATAAACCTATATTTGCCACAGACTCTTTCAACGGGCATTTGGAATTACGAAAAGACAGTTTCAAAAACTGGATTAGATTTGAAAGTGGAGCTGCAGGGAGACATTTGGTTTCAATAGATATGTTTCCATCAATCTTGTTATTGATAACAGCTATCTATGGCTGTTTCATGCAGTCTGAAGACAAGTTGAATAAAATAATAATAATACATCATATAATATTCTGATGCAGAAACAAATGAGCACACAACCATGACACATCTACAGAAAGCATCTCAGTATGTTGACGCTCACTGCTGCGTCATTGGTTTGATCCCCTCATCGATACACCTACGTCAGTTTTAAGTCTATATTCGTTCAGCAAATGGCGTTCCAAAAAGCACCGAAACTGCAGCTCAGTCATAACAGATGATAAGATAACTCCTAAAAGGCCATCACTACCCAGATTTGCCACAGCTGTACAGTCATCACGGCTACGTAAACAACCCATTGGAATTTACAATGAACTTTTCTTTTTGTGTTTTATTCTAAGAAGTGATATCAATAATATACCTACCTACACTTCAATTATTTGAAATTACAAATAAGATTAAATATAAAATATTAGGTAAAACAAAAACCAAACGGAACATTTTACAAGTGCAGTTGTGTAGGTCATATCTTTTACAAAAAAAATGTGTGATTTTCTTAAATGTTCATCTTATAGATGTGCTTTTAGTACAGAAAAGGAAAAGCAGAATAAAAATAGATGGTGCAAGAAAGAGTGAAAGAGGTGTATCTTATGATGCTTGCATCTAATATAGATACTGTATGACACACTGGGGAATTTGTGGTGAACCTTACTTTCTCTCAGAGATGTTCTGCTTATCACAATGAACTTCAATGAGGGAAAATGCTCATTTCAAAGAAGAGAGGTGGCTGTCCCGTCTGATCTTCAAGTCTTTACTCTCAGTGTGAAAGACATGAGTAAAAGGGTATATACTCTATTCTGTCATTTTGATTATATACGCAAGTGACAGTGACTTTTTTTTTAAGTTGTACAAGGCAGTAACAAAATGATTATCTTTTATCTTTACTCACTCCTCCAGTGCAGGGCCACTAGCTGACACTTTGCCAGAGTTGGCTCACCATTCACAAGTTGCCAGGCTGACACAAAAAACATTGGCAACGATTGACATTAACACCAAAAGGAAATTCAGAGTCACCAGTTCATTTAACCTGCAATTCTGTGGCTTGTGGTATAACATATGTTAATTCCAGAGAGTCAGTGACAAACCAGTGAGGCTTCTTATTCTAATGCTCATGGATGATCAACCGTATTCAGCTGAGTTACACAATAACAAAGTGGAACAAAGTTATGACTGCAGCACATTCAGTTAACGGTTCTACGTCCTTCATGTATTCGAAGAAAATGTTATCTCAATATTTTGAGAAGATTATTTGCAGCATAACACTCAGTTCTTAGTAAACAATCAAAGAGCAGCTGATGATTTTGGTTTCCTGAAGATTAGAGGATGAAACAGGTAGAACTACAGGCTGCACAAAAACATGTTTGCTGCTGCTGTACATCATCCCATCTAATGTCATTTTATTTTCTCAAATATTACATGCATGCTATCTCCATCCTTGAATTGAATTGTTGCTAATAAAACAGTTACCGTGCGTAAGTGTTAATTAAGGTAAATGGGGAAACATGAAATGAAGGCCAAGGCAAACATTGGCAGAAAAAACAGTTTGTCATTTGGCTCTCCCTGACATTGACATAGGTCATGACCATGTTCTGTTATCGTTAGATGAGCAGGGAGAGATGTTGGGAACTGCAGCTACTGACGACGGTTTAGGTTAAACAAAGGAAATGTCCTTCTTTGTAGTGATTCTACTTTTTATTTATATATCTAAGTACTTCTTTAATCATGCTGCTAATTGTTAAGGTTGTGTTTACCTCTCAAAGCTTGCTTTCTCTCGCAACCAGTTACATTACATTACATTACAGTCATTTAGCAGACGCTTTTATCCAAAGCGACTTACAGGAAGTGTATTCAACATAGGTATTCAAGAGAACTACTAGTCACCAGAAGTCATAAGTGCATCTCCTTTCTTAAACAAGCATCTTAAAGCATAAAAGTGTAGTGCAGAGGCGAGTTACTACGAAAACAATAATTGCAACAGACTAATCCGAATATAGTAAGTGCTACAAACTACTACGAATAGGATAAGTGCAGTAAACAAATACAAATTCAATAAGTGCAGCGAACTGATACGAATACAGAGAGTGCAACAACTAATACGAGTGCAATAAGTGCTACGAGGAAGGCTCAGGGTAGTACTTCTTGAAGAGGTGAGTTTTCAGCCTGCGCCTAGTTTCCATATGTCCCTCAACTTCCTGTGTTTTAGGTCCTTCTATGGTATTTGTTGACAATCATAATACAGAGAAAAAAAAATCAAACCAGTATCCTGCATGTGAAAACTTACCTTTTAAAACACACACCTCAACAACAAGTTACTCTTAGTAGGTAGCTGAGTTGCAGCCTACTTTTGGTCACGGAGAAGTGGACGGCTGTGATATTAAGATGGCACAGAGTTGCATGTTTACATTTGGATTAACGGTAGTCACAACTTCAGAACCATGCACGTCAGCAAGAAAGAACAAACATGTAGAGATCAGCAAAGTGTGTGTGACAGTGTCATCGCTCGTGTTCACATGACTGTGCAGTACTTGTGATATCCTGCAAGGCAGAGCTAACCACACACAAGGTTTCCATAACATCATCTACACACCTGTGTACAGTAAGAGAAGATCGTTCAGGTTGTCTCGGTGTGGGAAGCTGTGTGCATACACACTTGTTGCAAGTGCGTCTATTTGCTCTACTCCTTGGTTGTGGTTGTGAACATTTGCAGAAGCATGTGTCTGTTTCTGGGTATTGTTTGGACTGCGCTCGCATGTCTGTGTCGTCGATCTAATGCTGTCTTTAAAGGGAGAGTGAGTGTGTAAGACAATGAGAGGGAGAGAGAGAGTTTCGGATGTTTGTCAGACATTTATGCAGAAAAAATGCGGATTGATGGACATTTGTTTGGGAACCTGTACACTGTAGAGGTTGTTAGTTTTTATCGGTTTCTCTTGTAGTTAGAGAGACATGACTCTGTAATTTTCTTAACTTTCTTTGGTTATACTTCTAATGCAGTAATAACACACAATTTTGACTCCAATTCCCGAAAATGTAAAAATGATAAATAAATAAACTGTCCGGTAGCGTGTGATCTGGGTTTTGTAAAGTATACAGTATGCCTCTGTTTCTCTGTGTGTGACTTACTGAGGTCTAAGACATCATCTGTCTTGATGAGGTCTTCAGATCTGGTCAGAGGCAGCTGTGTCTCAGGTTCTCCCTGAAGCTGAAGCGATAAGGACCTCAACATGAAGAACACCCGGATCGCCTGTGCAGAGAGCAGAGAGGTCCCACATAAACACACAAACTCAAACCGTTAGAGAGCTTATGTTAAATCAACCTTCCCGTCTGACACTGACAGTTACAACCAACCAATGAAAAGAACAACAGAATAACAGCGCTCCAAAACAAATAATCATATTAGAAAACAATATGTGAGACTCTCAGAATCAGGCTAATTCGTTTCATCTTTCATCTGAGCTTTGGAGTGCTGCCTTTCTGGTGTCTTCTGTTTGCAGCATGGTTTCGAAAACAGAAAACCAAAGGAATGCGGAATGAGTTACAACTGATATGTATGTGGTTACACGGATATTTAAGAAATATGAACTATGTTTAGGTATAAATAATTCCGCTTTCATGTGCTGCAAGGCCTCAAGAGGAAACTCCTATTTCAAGAATAACACTTAACTCTCCAGGAGTTTAACAACTTGTTGTATTAGAGAGCCATTGATTTTAAAACAGCAGTGTTACATCCAATGAGGACTGAGCTCAGGTGAATGTGTGGACGTACCCTGCGTGTCTTCTCCACGTCTCCACAGGGCAGTCTCTTGACGAAGTCGATACCAGTCAGAGGGGTACCGGTGGGTGGCAGCAGCACTGAGGCATCCATCATTAGATACTCCACATTCAGCGGTTTACTCTGCAACATACACACATATACATGAGTACAGACGAGCCTGCGTACAGCAACGGCAAAAACTTAAGCAACACCAAGAGCATATTTGCATGTTAAGGTGAATCACGTCACAAAACATAATATATGGCATATAAAATGAAGTTCAACTGACCGTCATGCTCCTGTATTCATCTTCAAACATGTCCAGAAAGATATCCTCGCCCTGTGATGACATAATTAAAATGAAAGTTCGTTATGAATAAGGAAGAAAATGTGTGGACAAAGAGAGTTTGACGTCCTTTGTGCATTAAGAAACTAGGCTGCAAAAAACGTCAGATTCATTCACACAATAAGAAGATAAGTGTTTGCATTCAGAAATAAGCAAATACATCTTTTGTGTCTGTTTACACAGCTCGATATACACTTTTCTGAATGATAAACACATCTTACTTATCATAAACGCCTACCCGCTGCTCTACTCATGTTCTTGTCTTGGCATAATCCTGGAACAGTGCCAAAGCTAACTAAACTAATAAACTGTAAAAAGCCATTTACACACCGTTATATGCTGTAAGCCAAACTGAATGTGTCATGTTGGTGCAAAGCCTTTTTTTATTTGAAAGTGACAGTAGAGATACATATACAAAACATGGAAATGGAGTTAAGGGCAATTTCCATTAAAAACCTGATTTGTGCTTAAATTCTTAATTATTTGTTTGAATTATTCACAATAACGCCCTTTTATGGTCTAGAATTGTCTCATTCATAATGATGCCAGTAAAAAGAATAATGTTAACGCCCCCATTTAAATAAATTCTCAATGGATTAAAACTCTTTCATGTTTTCCTTCACTTCATCATAGGATATGACTCAGCTCCCAAGACAATATCATATACTCAGCTGATACATCTGTCTGTGCTACAGTGAATGGAAACATAAATACTCTCACGATTCTTTCTGATAATTTAGTTTTCTGTGGAAATCGTGCTGTACATGATCATTTTGTGTGCGTTCATGGTCATATTCATAGCTTTGCAGTGTTTACACATTCGTCTACTGTTTGCACTCAACTGACAAGTGACGAATTAAAAAGGGATTTGTTATATGGGAATATGAAACGGTCACAGGCACCTTTTTCTCCAAACATTACACCGACAGCGCTGTACACAAATCCTACTTATCAGCTCATAACTCTTATAAACGATCACTAGAGTGGGAGAGGAATTCTTAAATGACATCCCATCAGGAAAATGATGTTGTAAACCAAAACAGGAAATGCTGGACGGATAAGACAAGTTGCTTGGACATGCACAGTTGAGCATCTTAGCGTTCAGGACAGTGATTGTTAATGTGTTTATGTGATATGTATCCATTCATCTTCAGCTCAGCGTGTTCATCTAACCACACACTGATACGTCTCAACTAAAAATTTAAATTTCCCCGCTGCAGGACTAATTAAGGATTATCTTATCTTAAATATTCCACTTGTCACTCAAGTGAAAATGGAAACTACAGCAACTAGAAGTGACAGAGGTCAATATCTTAAATAGAATAAAAAGTCCAGTGATCAATAATTCATTTATAATTATCTTGATAAAGGTCAAATGAAACCAAATAACACATGAATAAGCCAGCACACCAGATGTTTCAGATTACTTTTCTTATCACCTAAATAACTTTTTAATTGGAGTGACGCAACTCAACAGAGTATGAAACTGTAATAATATGGTTTGATTAAAAACAAAGTTAAATGAGTAAAGATCAAGATTAGTAAGCACTTAAGATATTTTAATTATTACCCATTAAAACATCCAATGTTTTCTCCTGTTTCACTTCAGATTAGTTATCATTTAATATTTAATCCAAATATACATTTTAATCAAATAAACATTGAATCTCATGAGATTCATGAAAACAGCTATATTGTTTCACAGTGAAACTGAATATGTTTGTATACAGTAGATGTTCGAGAGAAAGTTAAAGCAAATCCTTTTAAACTTGTATCTAAACTTGTTGAGACCAGTTTTGAACAAAAAGCCAAGAGTGCAACCGTCTTTACTTCTTTTTTTTCATTGCTTATATGAGGAGTATTTTCCTGAATGTTGAAATAGAACGTTCTGTCTCTCATTGACTCTGATGGTCCATTTGGTTGAAAAAAGCCAAACAAGCTTAACTCCTGTGACTGAATCCAAAACTGATACTCAAAGAGAAACAGAAAGCATAGAAGGCACTGAAAGCATTTTGCCTATCAAAACTTTCTAATACGATGTTGTATTTTATAGATGGGACACACTTTCGGTTTTACCTCGTACTCCTTCAGGGAAATGGTTTTAGTTATAATAAGTGAATACTCTCAAACACACAGTCACACACACACCCTAAATTAATGTTTATCTGTCTGTTTGCAGTTGTCTCTGTCTGGGCAGCCACAACAGCAAAAGTTCATGCTATGACTTGTCAGCTGAATGCCAAAATATTTGACATTAATATAATTTATGGTACAGCGTCAGTCGGCTTGTCTGAGTGTGTTTTCAGCTGTCTGTTGCTGCTCAACTTGTCCTTCCTTGCGTTCATGTATAGTATATATGTGTGGGTAGACGGCAGCGAAGCACTTATGTTTATGTAGGTTAGTGGTATGTGTGTGTGCGTGTTATTTACTGAGCACTCTCACCTTGTAGAATCTCCGCAGTAAATGCAGACTTTCTTCTCTAGCACCCTGCAAACACAAACAGAAATTATAATTGCAAATACACCGTTTTTATGTGACACACACACACACACACACAAGTAATACATATTCAAACACTCGAGACAGAAATTGACAGAAATTGTGTTGATTATAAAAAAAATGCACAACAATCAACCAATTCCCTTGCGCTACACAGCAACAATTATTTTCTCAATCCCTCTTAAAAGGCTGGTTTGAATGCAGGGGTCCGATTTCATGTATGTACCTGTATGTATGTGACAATAGAAATAAAGTTTGAGTTCTCTCACTAGCTCTTTAAGTATGCATTTTCCCTAAAACCTTACTATCTAAACACTTGCGAATAAACAGTCTCACATATTGCATGATGCATGTGTTTGCAAAGTAGTGAGCATACGACTGGATATACAAGACCGGGATTAAACTGCACAAGTTTTTTGAGACTTTATAAACTGATGTTTTGATATAGTATTGCTATTAAACTTGCCCCCATTTACTTTAATTCATCAAAACCTTTCTCAGTTTTTGGATTTGGAGGCCTGTGAGAAAACCAAAGTTTACTACCTAGACCACTTTAATGACCTCATATCAAATACAATGAAACATTGATCTCAACAAACCAAATTACTTGCAAAACATTGAAATGAAACATTCTGTCTTAGTTTTTAAGTCACCTTCAATGTCCATTGCTTCCCAAAAAGCTTCACTAAGTCCAATCTGTGAACTATTGTTAACCTTAGAGTGCATGTAAACTTAGCCTGACTGAGTTTTGGGAATAGAGGTGTGATTGACAACAAAATGATGGTGTACAAAAGCTTTAATTTTTGTAACTTTTAATTATGGCAGATGCTTTTAGCAACCAGGTGTCCGAAGCCGACATTACCGTTTACACCCAGATTTATATTTTTCCTAAACCTTACCACACTGCGACTGAAAATAATAACAAAAAATAATAAAAGCATAAAATAATAAAAAAGGTCCTAAATTGAATCCATTCATCCACCTTAACCTAATCCCTACATATATTTTGCCACTCTTTATACTACTAGTACTATTCATTTTACTACTACTTTCTGGCAGGACGCCTTTTGGCTTGTCTACTATTGCTACATTATTAATTAATTAAAGAGTAATAAATTACATTGAAATGCTCCAGTACTTCATTCAAAACAACAGTACAACAATCTCCGTTTGTTAAGTGCTGCTTAGCATAATCACTAATTACTGTAGATCTTACAGTATCAGTCAAAAGTTTGGACACACCTTCTCATTCAGTGGTTTTTCTTTATTTTATTTTTTTCCTACATTGTAGATTAATATTGAAGACATCCAAACTATGAAGGAACACATATGGAATTATGTGGTAAACAAACAAATGCTCAACAAACCAGAATATGTTTTATATTTTAGATTCTTCAAAGTAGTTGAATGAGAAGGCGTGTCCAAACTTTTGAATGGTACTGTAGGTCAACTGTCTGTTCCTGAGAAAGGGTTACACCTGTCAATTCACATAAATGCTAGTGAATCACACAATTAATAGGAACTGGACCTGATGTATTGCAACTGTTCAACAATGCTGCCACTCCTGTGCTGTGTTATGCAAGGCCATTTCCTTTAACAGCAATAGATGCTTCCCTGGTTATTTACTCATCTCAGCGGTCAGAGTGCTAGAGGAAGGATAGCCCGCCTTCCTCCTGAAGTGAAGGCCATGTGTGATTACCACTGAATAAACTAAACCTGGAAATTCTGGCCTGTTTTACTGTCAGACATTAGTAACATAACTAGTCAGCTATTTCCCAACAGCTGGGAAGAAATGGGATCAGCAGGATAAGGGCCCCCATAAAATAACAGAATTATTATTTCAGGGTCAGTAAGGTCCGTTTTTTGTCAATGTGTTTCAATAGGATTGCACACGGAAGGGAGCCAAAAGCCAGTTAAGCAAAATAATCTTTCTTTGACTAAAAATTATGATCCTTATTCCTGGGAAACCCCTCAACATTACCACTTCAGCCAAAACGGCAAAGTCCAGATTGAAAGGGCCTCTTCATTAATGTTATACTGTGTCAGAGGTGGGAAATTCTTCAAGCAGAAACCCCCTGTGATGTGAACGATGTCAACCGTGGGTGAAACTTGGACTTTTAAAATGACCATGGTCAGGTTTTAATTCACTTTTAAATTCAGGGAGGTCAGATGGTGGTTTTTTTTCAAAATTCTGATAAAAAGCATCACACAAGTAGCAGTGCAACTACTTCCTGAAGCCCGTTAAGAAGAAAAAAAAAAAAAAAGAGGAACGCAGACAAAGAGAGGGTGTGGAGGATTAACCTGAATTGGGTGAAGAGGAAACAAATAAAATTCCCAGAAGAATGAGAAAGAAAAATTGAGTGCTGTGCAAGCCGGGGCAGATAGAGGAAGAGAGAGAGAGGGAGAGAGGAATAGGAGTCAGAGGGAGTTAATGAGAAGGAGAAGACAGCTAATGAGCTGAGATGTGAGGTTGGGGGAGAGAGTGCTGGAGGAGAGGAAAAGGGTGGTCCGAATGTTCCTGCTGAAACATTTCTTTAGTCATGACCACAAAACCCTGCAGTTACAGGTTCTGAGGAAGTGATACAGTTACTGCTATGAGTGGCACAGTATCCAGCTTTCCACCTGTTTACAGTATGTATGAGTGAAAGCGTGCATATGTTTGTGTACTGTACCTCCAGGCAGGCCAGATGTACATCCTTGATTAAACAGTTGTTTCCAGAAAGCACAGACTGCTTTAATAGAAGGCAGCTCAGCTCCAGAGTAGCTAGACGCACTTTACCATCTACACACACACAGAGAGAGAGAGAGAGAGAGAGAGAGAGAGAGAGAGAGAGAGAGAGAGAGAGAGAGAGAGAGAGAGAGAGAGAGAGAGAGAGAGAGAGAGAGAGAAATACATGAATAAGTAATGAGGACATTTTTCTCCATATTGGCTCAACAAAGCAAAAGCATGGAATAATGTGTAAGATGATAATATGTGATTAATTGAGCGAAATGTGTTCAAATTTGAGTTACACGTCTAACAACATCTTCTACTACATTTACATTCAATTGTACTTGAATAAAATAAATACTGTTTTTTTTAGGTAAGTGACATTATATGTTAGGTTAGTAACTTCATGTTATGTGTGAGTGTATGTGTGTGTGTGTTACCTGGCTGTGCGGCATGACTCATAACTCTGATCAGTCTCTCGACCAGCACCAGGCTGTAGGAACTCTTCTCCTGGTCAGGAACAGGTAGCTGCAGACGCTCCAGAAGATCTCGGTTTATACCTACAGAAGGACAGACCTGTCAGTAGAACAACACAATTCAACAATACCACAAACTACGTCCTCCGTCATTCAGCTGAATCAACACCTCTCTTAAACAGTTATTGCTGTGCATTTGTTTGTCTCTGCCAACCAGTTAACATCCATCTCTTTCCAAAAATGTCATCACTTTATCCTATTAGACATTTGTGCTAAATTGTCATAATTATCTTATGGATTCTTGAATTATGGCCAAAAACGTGTTTGACCACCTAATTCTAATCAGTCCAAGAATGGTTCAGACAGACCTACCTGACATAGTTCCTGTGGCCAAAACTGTGGAAGATTGTAAACTTCTGCATGATTGCCCTTTAGACTGTATGAGTTGCCAAGATATTAGATACATCTGAGAACAACTGAGTGAATATTAAAACAACATTGATCTGATTCAAGGTATGAAATGAACAGTTCTGTGTCAAAAACGACTCAGAAATGAACCAGACGTATTCGGTTCAGTTGAGTCAGTCCTGTTTTTAGAAATGTAAGCAGCTGTGTGCAGAGACATTTTCAAACTTGACAACAAAAACATTCAAATTAAGACCTTTTGTATTGCCTGTTGCAACGTTTCTTAACGCAGTGTCTGACAGGAAGTAAACAGACCAAAGCTGTTGCCCTGGCAACAGAACGGCAATGATAATTTTCTATATGGACCTCAACTATGGAGGCCAGTTATCTCCATTTACCAGTTATCTAGATTGGGCCACTATCACCAACCAAATGAAATGAAAAGAGAGGCCGACCTTTGCTGTGTGAGACAGCGTACAGCAGGCAGAGGACGAACAGGGCGTGATAGTCATCGTTGTTGCAGTCGAGAGCACTGTACACCATGTCTAAGAACGGTCTGCAGAGAGAGAAGATTTCATCAGTCCATAAACACGACAGTCCTTCCTTTAATTCATTCCTTCCACGTCTAGGGCGACCCTAGCAGTTTGGTGTGTTTAGACATGCGTGTACCTGCTCCTCTGTGTGTGTGTGCGGGTGGCTGCAGCGGTCTTCTCTTCATCAGTGATGTTCTGCTCCGTCAGCTCCGACACCTTACACTTCTCCATCACCACCATCTCTATCTCTGTGGGAACACACATGCACACACTTTGTACCTTCTTACATATGTATCCGTAGATGTGTAAAAAGTTTTTTTACAGAAATATCACACATCCTCAACAATCACAGCAATGAAGACAAAAATGGGCTTCTGTCACCAGTGAATATGAATGTAAAGTCTGATGCGTTTCCTTCTCACCCTTTACTGGTTCAAAAAAGATGAAAAATGTGTCAAGGCACCAAAGATGAGCCAATCATGCCATCAGTGTCGGCTACTATTTATTAGGAACAACATACTGATTATAAATGCATACAATTAAATAAATGATGCATTAAAATGCAAGGAATATTTAAATCAATGATTTTAAGCATGAAACCTAAGAAACCATCTATCCTTCAAAAGTTTCTTATTTTATCAATCAGTTAAATAGGGTGGGTGTAATCTTTCCACCATGCATGATACATGTCATTTTGAAACCGTCTGTTCCTCTGCAGCCCACGATGTAATTTGTGTTAAAACTCAGGCCGTAAAACGTATTTCTGTGCATTTGTGCCTTCAGAAGCAATTAAGATCGTGCTGCCCTGCAGAAAGACTCTCTGCAAACAGAGTCTATTCAGTAAAAGTAGAGAAGGAATCATTCAGATGAGTTAAATGGTGACATTTTTTAAAATAACACACAGATACTCAGATGCTAACAAACACACAGAGCAGGAGTGAGAGACAGGCAGAGAGGTGAGGAGCACAGGATGGATGGTGTGTCACCGTGGAAATGGACAGTCGGCTGTCATGGAGATTGTGTTGGACAATGTGGTAAGGGGGAGCCGTGGTAACCATGGGGAAATTAAAAAAAAAGGTGCCAAACAGGGGAAGCAGCCGTTAGAGGAGGGAGGGGGGGGGGAGGCTCATCTCAAAACTATCCAAAGAGGAATTGTATAGTTTAATTTACTTTCTTTCTGCAGTTTTACTTCTGCAGTTTTTTGATTTCAATTTTAATGCCATTTCATTCTTTGACATGTGTTGTTTTTAACACTTCCTTTTTCAGCATTTAAGCATGTCGATAACTTGAGATCTATCTTACTGATGATCAAGAGGCTGCAAAGTCTAATGTGAATTTGACAAGCAACAGTAGATGCATGGAGTTGAGAGAAATAGTAAATTGCACACTTAATTAAGCACTCAAAATACAAAGCACAACAATTGCTATAAAAGTTAAATTTAGTTATGCTGTCTTTTAAAGAGTTAGTTTCTCTCTTTTCGGTTTTGAGACAAGGGCTGCTGCTGTGGTGGCTGTTGGGTCACCAAGGTGCATCATGGGAGAGTGCTTCTGATTGATGGCAGTAAAGAAACACTGAGAAACACAGCCCTGTACGGCCGTGTCCAATTAGACACACACTCACCTTCCGCCGTCTCCCCACTCGCTCTGCTTCCCTTAGAACTCCCACCTCCCTCCTCCTCCTCCTCCTCCTCCTCCCTCTGTACCTTTTCCCTTCTCCCTCTCTCGGCCTCCCTCTCTTTCTCCGCCTTTGGCCTCGTCGTCCCAGCCCTCCTCTACTCCTCCACCTCCTCCCCCAGTCCTTTCCTCATCCTCCTCCTCGCCCAAGTTCTTGTAGTTTGGCCTCTTCTGAGTTCTCTTGCGGCCGCGATGGCGAGACAGCTCAAGGGAGCGCTCCAGAGACTCCGGGGGCTTGGTGAAGCGACGCACACCTCCTGCACTGGCCTGGGGTTTAGAGAAGGAAAGAGAGGCAAGGGTGTGAGATGGAAGGAAACCATATGCCTGGAGGTGACACACACTGTATTCTTTTATCAACTCTACATTTTGTTGGAAGTATTTTGGTTACAATGTCCTTTCAAAGATGTTTTTGGTTAGAATAAAGCAGTAGCCGTTCTATGACTTTGTTTTGTGTTTTTTAACATATATAGTGGTGTCACAGTGGTAACACAGCACCATACCTCACAGTATGTGCCGATACAAAAGGCAGAAAATAGGCAAAGAACAAGTGAGAAAAAGAAAATGGGAGTATTTAGTCAGTTAATGATGAAATGATGAAAACAACTGTCCTGTTTCCAGGCAGCAAAGTCACTGCCACCGTTTACTGGCAGAAGTGCATGCTAAAAAAAAAATAGACACTCATGAACACAAACATAAAACAAAAACCTACTTTAATAACTGATGTGCATAAATCTTCTCACACATGCTCACAACCACCAAGCCTTACAGTAAATCCTTCTAACACTATCTTGATGATCAAAGTTTGTTAACACACAAAAGCCTCTTCCGGTGAGGCCATACTGGAAATATAAGTAGCCCACTTCTTATATATAGCCCTCAAATATACACCAAAACGCAGATATGCACACAGGAAACAGCTGGTAAAGATAAGATGCTGAGAAGAGAGGTCAGCTCTAATTTACAGTAAAACTGAAGAATCACATAATTGATTAATTTACTACTAATTCTAGTGATACAATTACTTTATTGCTTCAGATTAAGGTAATTAGAATGACTATAAGAAAAAAGGAACATAGAAATAATTGAGCATGTACTCAGGGTCACATGGAGCCATGTAATCTGTCAGACGAAGCAGTTTACAAATCTGCTGCTATCAGAATAAACATAGTATGATTTGGACTTTAGCTCAGTGGAGAGCCCAAAGGCAGGTTAGCATTCGAGTCATGTCTCTTTAGCCAAATATATCCGGACTGTCTCTCACAGAATGCAAACAGTCCAACAGTATTCAGTAACTTAAAAACTTGACTAATCTACGGTTTCATTTTCATTTTTAGACATATTGAAACAAGGAAAGCATCTGCGAATATCAGGGTCAATAAAGCAGTTGACCTTGATGTACAGCTCAGTTAGAGGGGTGGACCAAAAAAAAACACAGGTCACCATGGTTACCCCTGTGTGTGAGGCCAGAGTACAGATGCATGTGATGTAATGGCTCAAAACAAGGCGGCTACAGCACACTATACCGGACTAGCACTGAGACTAGAGCCATCCTCAGTAGCAAGTTTATTACTTATTCAGACAAACAAAAATGTGCCTGATTATTGTGATGTTATGTAAAATCATGCAAACTTGTGGTTGGTATATTTGTTTGATTGCAATTGTACTTTAATTGTACATTTGTCTGTTTCTGAGTGTATCTTGTATATGCATGTAAGACTATATTCACTTTTGTGAAGGCTGTTTTTGGTCTCCTAGAAGCTATTGAGGATCCAAATAAACAAAAAGATCAATACTAGAGAAAGTCCAAAGGCAAAAATAAAAGGGCCACTGAATACCAAAATAATCTGCCTTCAGTGGTTTCATTTATATAAAAACAATTGACTTTGTTTAAGGAGGTAAAGAGGAAGAGGATCGGATATCTTAAGCTGAAACTAGGTGGCCCCCTATTTCACTTCACCTCATATGCTAACACAAACCACCAAACACACCTGAAGACATATGTACGTTGATACACACATGTACACTTGGCGCGCAAAGTCAGAAGATGAAGCCCATCCTCCTTGTATGCCAAAAACAGCGGCAGCTTCTCAAAATACACATTTACTGGAAGAAGCTGTGAGCCGCATGAAGTAAAAACTAAAGTTAACGTTTTTTGTTTCAGTCCTATTCTCTGACTAAACCTATTCATTGCTTGATGATCATGAATGCTAGAGTATTCATCTTTATTCCCTCTCTCCTTCATCCACTCTTGTCTCCCTATTTGGCTTTTTTTCCCCCCATGTTCTCATAAAAAGGGAAGGTGGTTTTGTAAGGAATCAACGCCAGAGAACTCCTTCATTTCAGCTCGGTCTGTAGAGACGTATTCACAGAGGTATTCTTTAATAGGATTGCAACTAACAAGCTAATACAGGAATGTGGTTGTTAAAGCCTAAAATGTGTTTAAAATAGTTTGTGTTTCAGATCAAGTCCAACCTTTTTTCTTTTCTTTTTTTATACCATTACCCTGAAGCATAAACCTAATTTCCAAGTCTCTGTAATCCAGCCTAAAGCCTGCCAACAAAAACATTGATACCTGTATATACCATCTGTATTATTGGGGAAGTCTGAGCACTTATCATTGTTCTGTCGTTGCTGCTAAAAACACGGTGTGTGTTCTGTCAGACATAAACCACAGACTAGCATTAGAGAGAGAGAGCGAGAGCGAGTGTGAGTGTGTGTGTGTGTGTGTGTGCGTGCGTGCGTGGTGCACCTGTTAGCTGACTATGTTCTGGTAAACCGCTCACACTCTGAGCCTATGCTGAGAAACTGATGGAGGTCAGGGAGCGTGTGAGGCAAACCTACACAGACACACACGCTCAGGCAAACTTGCACCAACACACCTAGCAGCACATCAAAATAGGGCACAATTTGCTAGGCAAAGATATTCTCCTAAATGCACACAACTGAAACAGCTGCATGTGCAAAAAAAATATATACATATATACAGTGGGGGAAATAATTATTTGATCCCTTGCCGATTTTTTAAGTTTGCCCACTGACAAAGAAATGAACGGTCTATAATTGTTATGGTAGGTTTATTTTAACATTGAGAGACAGATTATCAACAAAAATAATCCAGAAAATCACATTATATAAAAGTTATAAATTGATTTGCATTTGATCGAGTGAAATAAGTATTTGATCCCCTAACAAAACATGACTCAGTACTTGGTGGAGAAACCGTTGTTGGCAAGCACAGAGGTCAGACGCTTCTTGTAGTTGGTCACCAGGTATGCGCACATCTCAGGAGGGATTTTGGTCCACTCCTCTTTACAGATCTTCTCCAAATCCTGAAGGTTTCGAGGCTGTCGCTTGGCAACTCTAAGCTTCAGCTCCCTCCACAGATTTTCTATGGGATTAAGGTCTGGAGACTGGCTAGGCCACTCCATGACCTTAATGTACTTCTTCTTGAGCCACTCCTTTGTTGCCTTGGCCGTATGTTTTGGGTCATTGTCGTGCTGGAAGACCCATCCACGACCCATGTTCAGTGTCCTGGCTGAGGGAAGGAGGTTGTCGCCCAAGATTTCACGGTACATGGCCCCGTCCATCCTCCCCTCGATGTGGTGAAGTCGTCCTGTCCCCTTAGCAGAGAAACACCCCCAAAGCATAATGTTTCCACCTCCATGCTTGACGGTGGGGATGGTGTTCTTGGGGTTATAATCAGCATTTCTCTTCCTCCAAACACGGCGAGTCGAGTTGATGCCAAATAGCTCGATTTTGGTCTCATCTGACCACATTACCTTCTCCCAAGCCTTCTCTGGATCATTCAGGTGTTCATTGGCAGACTTCAGACGGGCCTGTACATGTGCCTTCTTGAGCAGGGGGACCTTGCGGGCGCTGCAGGATTTTAATCCATTACGGCGTAGTGTGTCACCAATGGTTTTCTTGGTGACTGTGGTCCCAGCTGTCTTGAGATCATTAACAAGTTCCTCCCGTGTAGTTCTGGGCTGATCCCTCACCTTTCTCATGATCATCGATACCCCACGAGGCCAGATCTTGTGTGGAGCCCCAGACCGAGGGCGATTGATGGTCATTTTGTGTTTCTTCCATTTCCGAATAATCGCACCAACAGTTGTCTCCTTCTCACCAAGCTGCTTTCCGATGGTCTTGTAGCCCATTCCAGCCTTGTGCAGGTCTACAATATTTTCCCTGACGTCCTTAGACAGCTCTTTGGTCTTGCCCATGGTGGAGAGGTTGGAATCTGATTGATTGATTCTGTGGACAGGTGTCTTTTATACAGGTAATGAATTGAGACAGATGTCTTTCATACAGGTAGCAAGTTGAGGACTAATCTAACCGGTCTGTGGGAGCCAGAATTCTTGCTGGTTGGTAGGGGCTCAAATACTTATTTCACTCAATCAAATGCAAATCAATTTATAACTTTTATATGATGTGATTTTCTGGATTTTTTTTTTGATATTCTGTCTCTCAATGTTAAAATAAACCTAACATAACAATTATAGACCGTTAATTTCTTTGTCAGTGGGCAAATCGGCAAGGGATCAAATAATGATTTCCCCCACTGTATATATACACCTACACACGAACAGACATCCAAATGTTGACATCATGTATCTATCTGGTGCACTTGCAAGAAAACATGTGTACAAAATAGAGAGAGAAAAAAAGTACTTCCAGGAAAGAGATTTGGGTTAGGTGAGCCTGCTCTGTCAGTGTTCCATCATGTGACCTAATTTCCTGCCACATCACAGACAAACAGGAAGAACCATTTGACCACCTGCACAGAAAACAGAGCCCATGCTTCTTCTGTGTCTGTTTCATCTACAATAAACCAAACAATAACACACCAAGAGCTGTATCTGATGTGGCAGAAACAATTCATTTCCATAATCTAAGATGCATGTGAAAAAAAAGAACAATACTTCTGTGCATCTCAGGCTTTTTTGCACAATAAGCCATTGCGCAAAATGCAAGTGTCTTATGTTCTTTATTTGACCCCAGAATGGAGAAAGAGTCAAGTCATGGGCCTTTTCAAATTCTGTGGTGCCTCTGAAGAAGGGGAGCCATCAAAGCTCCTGTTGCAAGTTGATCAGTGGCAAAACAGAAGAGAATAAATATAGTGAACAGAGGAACTAACACAGAAAATGAGCAGGATTACCTGTCCAAAAAAGCACATGGAAGTAAAACCATCTCAAGTCTGTTTCTCTAGTTTATTTAATTTGGTAGAATAGCCTAAAATCCAGACCATTACCATGGCCTGGATTGTATATTTACTATGTACACTATACTTCTCTTATCTTTGGGAAACTGCCTCCACTTATGTTTAAAAATGCAACATGTGGCACTTTAAAAGTCCTCAAAACGCAGAGAGAGAGAAAAGCACAGTTGAATGAGTAGCTGGAAGCTACTAGTTTGGGTCTGGCTGCCTCCTGTTGTGGTAGACCGACGTTGTGAAGACATCGCGCCTCAACTCACATTCACTGAAAAGGTGGGCTGCTTCTTACAGCAGCCACAGGTCTAGCGCGCACACACACGCACACACACACACACACACACACACACACACACACACACACACAGTCACAGAGAGAGAATAACCACAGGAGTTCTCAGAAACGCTCACTAGCTCAGCACACCCACCTTGCTTTACAAACAGATGGTCAAAAAATCAAGAAAGGGGGGGGGGGGGGGGGGGAGAGAGACTGAATCACGGGAGATGAAGCAAATGTGAGTTTGACAGAGTCAGAAAAAGAGAGATGAGGGGAATCAGTTGGGGAAGATAAGGGGGAGACAGTGGGGAGATAGTAGGAAGGAGACAAACTGAAAAGGGAAATAACATTCAGATGAAAACACAAAGAGACGTTCAGAGAAGGCTCCAGAGCCTAGACGGGGAGGAAAGATGAAAACAAAGGAGAGACTGCTCGAAAAAATGTAAAGAAAAAAAAAACTATGGAGACAATTAGAATGGAGAAAACCATGACCCCACGATCTCATAGCCACCTACACACACTTCTGGAACTGAAGTCTGTCTGTCTGTGTGTGTGTGTGTGTGTGTGTGTGTGTGTGTGTGTGTGTGTGTGTGTGTGTGTGTGTGTGTGTGTGTGTGTTACATGTATCCATGCGGTTGCCTGCGTAGGTGTGCGTGTTCTTGTTTGTGCGCTGTACTCTGTTGTGTGTATGAGTATATACTAGTGTGACCCTGTGGCACAATGTACACTCTGCTTTGTGTGTGTGTGTGTGTGTGTGTGTGTGTGTGTGTGTGTGTGTGTGTGTATTGCAAATAAGTGTTTTTTATTGATGGTTGTGTGAGTCCTTTATGTTTATGTTGAATATTATTGTTTCTGGTTTGCATGTTGGTCTGTACTGTGTGTTTATACAGCATGTTCTACTGTGTTTCAAATGTGTGTGTGTGTGTGTGTGTGTGTGTGTGTGTGTGTGTGTGTGTGTGTGTGTGTGTGTGTGTGCGTGAGCGTTACCGTATTCTTGTGTGCGCTGTGTATATCCATCTGTGGGGTGAAGACAGACAGGTCTCCATTGAGAATGACTTCGGCCAGCGAGTTGACCAGTGGCTGATAGTGGATGATCAGAAACACCTTTGAAACACACAGATATACACAATTAAAAAGGTAATCGAAAACATCTCTTAAAACAAGAAATGTTTGTTCAAAATTAAATGAAGTATATGTAAAGAAAATGTATCTATAACTCTACCAGAAAAATGTACAAACGTGTGACCCTCACAAAATATCCCCACATATGTGACTCCTCCCAATAAGCAGCAGGACTTAGTTGTTACTGCTCTTTTACTGTACTTAATGTCAAATAAAAGTCTGAACAGCATACTTTAAATTTCAAAGTCAAACTTGGAGGCACGCTAAAGTTCCTAATCGGACAGGTGTAGCTTACATGGAAAAGTAAAGCGAAGGCACAAACAATAATCAACAAAAAACACAAATGTAGCTGAAACTCTTTTTCAGTTACAAAAATATCAGTGAATTCAGTTCCCGTAGAGAGTTTCAGAACTGGACAACTGCCCTTAAATGTACCAAAGTGGCTTGTAGACATTTTACTCCACACAAAACAACACATCTGATGTGTGTGTTGCTTACTTGAGACAGCAGGTAGAGGGACACCTGAGGGTTAATCTTTCGCTCTTCGGACTAAAGAAGGAGAAAAATGAAAGGCCAGTCAATGTCACACATACAGCAGTACATATAAGAAGATGAAAGGAATAGAGAAATGTACAATGAGATTAATGAGAGACAAAGCATAGTGCTAGTCTGATAATCATTGAATTGTTTAGAAGACCGTACCAGTGGTTTTGACAACTGTCAAATTTATGAGAAGTTTTCATGACATTCATGTTTGATGGTTAATTGAAATCCCTGTTGAGTTTGCAAACATCTTATGAATGCAATACTATGTGGAAACTGAATGGTGATGGTTTGCCATCAGACCTTCACATCAGCATGTGAATGCAGCACCAGGATGGATTCACAAATCACTAATAACTCCATTAAAACACAATTCATTAAAATAAAAAATGAAGTAACTTTAACGAGGATGTTTGTTCCACTATGATGCGTTAGCTTTATTTAAGTTTTAAGTCTCTGAAAGACGATAGTGTAGTGTCGCTTAGTTTTGATGGACCCTGGAAGGAATAAAACATTTCAAAATATAATAATATATGTGAAGAATGTAAGTTAAAGCATATGGTGCACACTGGTATGATCTTTTGAGTCATGAATTATGCCAAAGATTGACTGGTTTCACCTTTTCAAATGTAACTCACTGCTTTTGTCCGTTTAATATCATTTTAAATAAAATATTTGTTAATTTTTCTACTTTTTTGGGACATTTAACAAACAAAACAAATACACTAAACTATACGTTTTTTCAAGTGATTATGAATGTGAACGTTTTTATCCCAGTTAAGGCTGCAACTCAGATAAAACTGTACGTGGACTGTACTCTGATGTGTTCTTTAACACTTTGGCTTTTGGAAAAACATGTAAGCGCGTAGCACATCATGTGCTAATGGAAGAAGCATCTTTAATACGACACAAGCTGTGCACTTTGAACCCGTTATCATCAGTGTAACCTAATTCATTTAAACATGCAGGTGAAGGTCACATACCGTCTCAGGGATAACCAAAGAGTAGACATAGAGGGGCAGGAACAGGCGGTTGAGGAGGTGGTCGGTCAGAACGTCGTTAAGGAATTCACAGTTGATGATGAGGATGTCGTTCAGGTAGTGCAGGTGGTCAAGATGCTCCGCTACCAGGTCACTTAACTTCCCTCTGTTCCTATGTCTGGCACACAACAAAAAAAACAGAGAGATGGTTATTGAACATTATTAAAACATTGTGATCCTTGTGTACGTGCAGATTCATAATGTATGACTTATTTTTGCTGCAATGGTGTGCAGCGCAATGAAAAACACATTCTTCTAACGTGAAAGTTAACTAAAGAAAATGTAAAGGCTGAATTCAGAGATTGGAAGAAAAAAAGGGAAAGTATAATTCAATGTATACAAAGCATCATGCCCTTGTAGAGAAAAAGCACCAGGATAAGTTATACAAACTAGAGACTTGCTGACCCCTAGAGGGCACAGTGAGAATTACACTTAGAAACAGAATGATAGAAGGCACTTACTCTTCATCTGTCTGCACACACTTGTCCAGTTCGATGACATGGCTGCCAATAAACCAGACCAAGTTGCTGAAATACGGGACCGCCGTCTTATCTCGGATGTAGTGCAGCATGTGCTGATTGTCCACTGGAGAGGCAAGAGTCAGGATTAACATCCAGGTTCCCAAGGCTGCCCACAAGTATCAGATACTCCACACACAGTCACACATAATCATACGTACGCGCACTTTGCGATCCCAAAGAAATACCAGAATGTGACGATTAAATATGAATAAAAGAACAACGAAAACCATTTAAATTAAGAGACAAATTACAAAAATTAACAAGCCATGCTACGTCAAATTAAGTACATGAACTGGTTTACGATATAAAAGGGAATACTACTGGAGTTGGATTTAGAGGAAAGCACGTTTAGGTGACAGTGCGACTGTTTAAAAAACAAAATAAAAGGTGTTCATGTGCAGAATGTAAATAGGAACTCCACCTATTTTTCACATTAAAATGGAATATAGATGACAGTATTTCTTCTGCACCAATCTTTCCTTTTTTTAAACTGCCTTTTCGTGGGTCTGTCAATCTTTTATAGGAGTTTAATGCTAAATTGGTGGAGTACTTTTTTTAAAAACTGGGCAAAGGGTTTCTGTATCAAAAGCCCTAATATCTAATTGGACAGCAGAAATAATGTGTTGTTTTCATAAAAGGGTCAAAGTTCACCAGTAGATAAAAGGTCAGACTAATCCATGCGTCTCAAACTCACACTGCCTGGTCACAGTCGGTCAAAATGACACATGTGATGAATGAGCGGCCAAATCAAATGAATGAATTACACATTAGCAGAAAACAAAGACAAATCACAAGCTGCCACTAGTCAGAGTCACAACGGCCTTCCAGATTAATCCATTAGTGGATAAACTGAGAATTAAAGCAGAGGGGGAAACTGACTAAATAACCACAGTGAGCAAAACAGTCCAACACACTACCCAAAAAAAACAACCACCATGTGAGGCTCAACTGAACTAACCAACGATTAATCCCAAGGAAAATAAATATGTAAAAGTATGCAGGGTTTTCTGCATGTATGTAGGTGTGTGATACAGATTGATTTTCAAGAAGAAAAATTGCAAGGATATTCATACTGGTACATTTATAACAATTAGGGCTGGGTATCAACAAACACTGACATGTAATGAGTAATAACAACTCTATAATAATAATAACTCGAACAAATGTTTGTAAACATTTCAAATTTGAGGCTTTAAAATGAATAAAAGACAGGTTTCAGAATAACAACAACTATGCTTAAATTAACTATTTTAGAAAAACCCTGACGGGCTTATAGACAAGTTTAACATTGTCACTGTATCACTGTAATGTATCAAACAACTGGTAACAGCATATGGAAAGAAAAAAGACATAACATGTCTCTAAGATACCCAGCCATAAAAAAAAAAAAAAAAAAAACAAGACTGAATGAATGGAACCAACTTACATGAAACTGGAGTTAGGCAGATGGGGCACGCAGAGGGAGGAGGAGAGAGACAAGGAGAGGAAGAGTGGTTGTTGAAGAGGAGGAGGAGGGAGAGGGGGAAACAGACACAGGGTTAATGTGTGTAAAGGGGGGGGGGGGAGGCTGGGAAGAACTCTGCAGGTTTATTAACAAACTGCAAACAACGGCACATCTGGCAAAGGAGTTCATTTATTTCCTCATCATTTTAAACTTAAGTTCAGGATATCATTGCTTTCTTACTGTGTAGCACGTTAACAAGAAAAACTGAAGCAAACAGCATGTTACAAGAGACAAAGCTAGCGTAGTAACAATTACTAGACAATGCAATTATTCAAATATCTTGACATTAGCTTATTTAATCTTAGAGCTGGATAAAATCCTTTTCCAGGTTGTCATTTGTTGCAGTACATGACCCGAGGAATCAGTAGGAAGCATCAAACTGCGAAATGTTCAGCGTTTTATGCTAAAATGGTTTTCATTGCAACATTTTTGATCCATTTGCAACATTTTGTGTTGCGACACTGCAAGTATTTAAGTTATGGGTTCATTTAGGAAATTCAGTAGCAAGGGGTTTGTTTTTTTTGCCAAAATAAGACACAAGATTGCATGCAATGAATAGCTTCCATTGCAGCAGTGTCTCAGCCTGGTCGTCAGGAGACAGATGTTCTGTGAGGTCTCCTGACAATTCTGAGATAATGTCAACAAGTCAGAGTCAGAGTAGCGGCCTCGAGTTGATGCTTCCTTCTTTGACAGATTCCTTACTAAAGCATAGCCCATGGACCAGACCACCAATGATGATGCATTACCAATACCACTATGTTACTTTATAAATGACTTGTATTTATGGTTAAAGTCAGTTGAGCTAACTGTAATGGCGTCACTGTAGGGAGTTACAGAATCAAGACTTTATGGACAATGTAACACACATAGTTGTACGGCGCAAAGTGTTACATGCAGGGCTAAAACAGACAGGACGCCATAGTTGACATGTTGCAGTGGCTGGATGTTGAGGAAAGGAAATGTTATGTGTAGTGAATAAAAGCATGATGTGTGGAGAAAAGCCAAACACGCTGAATTTCACCACCCACCCGCCACAGCAACCAGCTCAGAGCCCAGAGAGACGGCAGGAAGAAGCGGCAGAGGCTGAAGCAGCACAGTGCATAAATCAACACAGCCTTTAGAACAATCCTGTTGTTTACAGACTCACAGCATCACTGTGGTGCTGCTCCTGCACTCACAGGGCATTATTTTGAAAAAGCCTGGAGGTTTCAATTGATTTTTGGGTGAAAAGATTTCAACAACAACTACTTTGCATGCTTGGAAGAGTGGACTTGCTGAAGAGTTAGTTCCTTTTGAATAAGAAAATATATTCATGTGAAATCAGTGAGAACCTTGTGGTAACGCAACCCTAAACATTGCAATCAATAAGAGTCTTGAACTGATGATATTTTTAACTAAGTGGATCATTTTCTGTATTGGACCCACGCAGCTGCTGGATGACTGCAGAGTTTGAAGGGTTAAAGTCAGATATTGCTGTATTTATATTCTGAACTGCAGGTATTTCTACATATTTTCTGTAATTCTGCCATTTCAGCTGCCTGTTAGAGGTAAACAGCTTTTATCGGTCAGGTTCTGAGCAAATATTTATTGCATTTCTAGTCTGTGTTGTAGACTTGCTCTGTGAGATATCATTAGAAAAAGGCAGATGGTATTACTGTAAAGAAACAGGATGCAATCAGGTGTAGCCGTACAGACACCTGCTAAGAGATACGTGAAATACTTGGACTATAGTACCAGGTGGCTTTTAATAATGAACAGATTTTCATCAACAATTTTAAACGCAGGACCTTTAGAAAACCTTTTTGTTTCTGTTAAATAAAATGGCTTAAAATGATATTATTTGGACTAAAACACACTGTTAGACTAGAATAAAAGATAGATCGCATACATTAGAAAGCAATGAAACATTTAAGACCAAGAATTAAGCAGGTTGTGTGTGTTTGTCACAGTGTTACCTGTTAGTCAAGCTCATGCACCAGAAGCAGCAGCAGGAAGAGGACAGGAGTACATAGACAGGCGGTGGACAGTCCCAGCATCTCGGGGGTGTTTGTGTGTGCACACGTGTGTTCCCGGCACTCACCTTTGTAGACGTTGAGTGTGATGGTCCGGACTGCGATGCGGACCATGCTTTCAGGGTGGTTGAAAAACTTAATGGCCTCGGTGTACAGGGCAAAGTCATTAGTGTGCTGTGTGTGGGAGACAGAGAGGGGGCGCCGGTGAGCAAGGCACTGTACTGCATCGCCACGCTCAGGCCGAACGGCCACAGGGCAAGAGAGAGAGAGAGAAAGAGAAAGCAGCTAGTGGGGAAAGAAATTCTTCCAAGTATTTATGTTCCATAAATGTTAAAGTGCAACTCTGGGCAAAGACACAAAAGTCAGAATTATTTTGCGGTGTTACAGAATTACTGTATGACACTACAGAGGGAGAATTTCTCTAAATCTAGAGAATTTACCTAAATTTACCTCGGCGGACAACTCAAATCTTACAGAATTCATGCAAAATGTTACATGACTCTTAAAATCCAGTCAATAGGGATGCTATACTGGACAGATAAGTTAGCCTACTTTGTCTTTGACTTGCAGAGGTTGCACTTCATATCAAAAGATTAGTATCGAGCAAAAGAACACATTGTAAGCTTTTGATCTGGGCGTTTTTGGCTCAACCTGAAACATGACAGAGGCAAAAAGACTGCACTAAAGGGACTTTTGCTCTTAACAATCTAACAGTACTTTAGATGGACAACGTGTACTAACATACCCTCATGCTGCTTTCAATAAATGTGTACAACAAACCAGCTGCATCTTAGCTATCTCTCTCTGTGCCAGTGCCTAATCCTCTACCCAACCATTCCTCAGTCACTGCGACCCCCAGCCAATCACAGTTGAGGGCCAGAAACAAACAGAGGTCACAGTAAATGAAGAATCCCGACCCTGATACCAAACCCAAACCAAAGTGGGTCCTCTGTGTAGCTCTGACAGGAACAGAAGTGGCCAAAGTAATAAGCTATCCAATAGCGCCCTCTGGAGGAGATTAAACAGCAAATCTCTACATTAAATGACTACTAAATGACTTATAAAAATGATGTGAGGAATAAAGTATAAAAATGACCTATTATGTAAATTGTGGGGGAAAAAAAGGTTTGCCGTTTTGTAGGATAGATATGATTTGCTTTCTGACTGACCTACTGTCAGCTAAGTTACTTAAATGTATTTGAAAAGGTCAGGTTTTACTTTATTTTTAAATGATAAAGTCAATATTTTATAAAAATAAAATGAATAACTTATAGGTTATCGAACAATATACATAAATACTCTCAGATCTACACATTGGGTCTGGTCTTGGTGTCAGGGGGCAAAGCAACCATCAACAGTACACCAATAACTTTCCCCAACACACACAGGCCAATACAGATAGTGCTGAAACACTGAGGGGCAACAACAACAACGTCATCAGCGATTATTCAGGCGGTCAGTTCTCTTTAGTGTCTATTACCACACACAAAGACACACTCAACAAAAGGCCTGAATGATAGTTGTCTATGAATAGTTTTAAATAAAGAATGAGAACAGTTTGGAAACTCTATTTCAGAGAAACAAGATGTGAAAACTGTGGTCCGTCATTGAGATAATAAAACAAACAGAACAGAAAGTGACGTTGACATTTGTGTTGATTACAGCTGGTGAAGAGAAAGATGATTTGTGGACAAGATCGGCCAAATCTAACCATCTACACAGGAAGCTAAAATATCATGGGTTGAGTAACTGCTGATTTAAGCAGCAGGCTATCATTTTTTCTCTCTCAGTCTGTCTCGCTAGTTTTAATCATCCGTTTCATAACTCACTCAACTTAATTCTCAGCCTCTAATATTTCATCTGTTTTGACTTCTTTGTCATATAGAAAGCATGATGACGGTTGACATTGACTGAAAGATCCTCGATGTTTCTCATTTTTTTCTTCCCTCTAACCTCCCCATCTGTCTATAGCCTCACCTCGTTGTAAAAGAAGTGCACGGTGTGGTTGTTGAGTTTGAGTGACAGAGTCTTGAGGAAGGAGATATAGTAGGCCATGATCTCCTCATCCGAGAAGTCAAACTTGTGGACGATGATGGAGTTCACGTGGTTGTTTGACAAAAGGTAATCTGAGAAGAGAAGAGACTTGATCAGGCTTGTTCACACAGCACGTTTTTAGAAAGAAGGCCTTTTGTGAAATGCTGAAAATCTTGCTTTAATCCATCTAGGAGCCCAGTGATTGTAGAAGGGCATTCTGAACACCTAAAGAGGGGAGTGGATTTATGCTCTACTATCATCAGAGAAGAACATGAGAAAAGACTATTAATTCCTGCTGACAGGACACCATCATTTTGAATTTAAATACCTATAAAATTGCCCTCAATGCAAACCTTGCTAACTTTAAATAAGGTAACAGCCCACGGTATGCATGTCAGTATATCCTCTGCTGAGTGTTTGGTTGCTTAGCAACAACAAAGTGCAGCAGGCTGCTCTGCATTGTACATTTCAACAAAAAAAGGCAGTGCAACATGCCATGCATTGCTTTGCTTTGCCTACAAAATGCATTAAAAAAAACAAAAACATGACACATCTACGCGCTGTTTATTTAGGGGCCATCCAATACTTCACTCCTGTAATAACAGTAACTATGGGCCTTTTTCATTGCCCAAATTTTCTAGACTGAAAATAATTCCATCACTATTAAAAAATATTAGCAATTTTTCTTTTTTTTTTAAATAAATTAATACATGTGACATGTTAAATAAATAAATTAAAATACTTACAAAGGGAAGTCTCATGGCTGATGTTCTCAAACAGAATGTTGAGAGTCTGGAGGAGTTGGACGCACACGTAGCGCCCCGACTTCTGCCGCAGGATGTTCAGGAAGAAGGCAAACATGTTCTTCTCCAGGAAGAAACTGAACACATACAGGAAAGTACAGACAAACACGTACAGGAGTCAGTTCATGATGATTTGATCTTGAAATATAACTAACAAAGAGAAGAATGGTCATCTTTGGTCTCTCCTAACATACTGCCAATTTCAAGCAAAAAAAAAACAAACATGCAATTTGTCACTTCAAGCTACTTTTCATTGGAGCAGATCTCAGATAACAGCGTCTGCTAAATGACTGTAATGTAATGTAATGTTAGTTTTAATGGTAAAAGGCACAATTGCTCATCTTTTGCATAAAATATTTAAATTTGCAGGCATAACTGCAACTGTTTAACATCGCTCAATAAAATGTTAAATATTTTGTTAGTTTGTTTATGCTCTTAGATGCTTGTTTGAGAAAGGAGATGCACTTATGACTTCTGGTGACTAGTAGTTCTCTATGTTGAATATACTTATTGGAAGTCGCTTTGGATAACAGCGTCTGCTAAATGACTGTAATGTAATGTAATGTTAGTTTTAATGGTAAAATGCACAATTGCTCATGTTTTGCACAACATATTTAAATCTGCAGGCATAACTGCAACTGTTTAACATTGCTCAATAAAAAGTTAAATATTTTCTTAGTTTGTATATGCTCTTAGATGCTTTTTTAAGAAAGGAGATGGAGCAGATCTCAGACTGGCTAACTCTAGAATACTGAGTTCAGAAAGACAAGAGGACTCAGGCACTTTGCTCCATAGAAATGTCATGTTTTGTTTTGTTCATCCATAAGAAGATCATTATCATAACGTTGCAATTAGGCTGCGTCTCAGTTCCACTCTTCTGGAAAAAAACAGCCAATGACTTAAAAAAACAAAGAGAAATAGAAAAATAGAAATGACTGTTCCTGTCCATGTTTCTTCTTAGGGTTTCCTAATCACACAAAGTAATCTTTCAACATCCTTTGTGGCTTCTCAGCTCTTCAAAGCCATTTCCTGTTTCATATAATAACACCAGACTTGGCCAAGTAGATAAACAGAAACATTTTGACATGCAGCACTAATGCAGAGCTGCTTCTGATTGAAAACAAAACACCATGGTTTCATGAGCTCCATTTCCCAGAAATGACTGAAATTCTACAGTGGTGTAACTGTCGAAGGCTTGCAATTTTTTTTTATTTTTTTTTAAATAAAATAATCATTGCTTTTTATGTAAAAGGATAAAACCGTTCATTTTGGGGGTTTTGCAATGAAATGCAGTTAAATATGTATAATATACAATAGTTTTCCACACAGGTATGGTGAATTCATAATGTTACTACTTTCCAGCATATTAGAAAGAAAATCAGTAATCTCTTTGATGCACACACAAAGTTTAAGTTATGGTTCACAGTTAGAGAGCAGGGCAGCAGTCAGAGAACATAGCATAAAACACTGCGCTGTTGGGAATGTTGAAATATAGAAAAAACGAGGGGGTCCGAGTGTGAATTTGAGAATGATTATCCATCTATCTATTATTTGCCTGTTCAGAGTTATTCTGTATGCTTCTGGTCAAATGCATGAATTCGAGGTTTCTTAAAGAGTGTGCAAAATTTAGCAAACCTTGCCTATATGAATTCAGGTCGAAATATAAGTAAATACAAAGATGTCACTTTGATTCCCACACAGTAGTCACATCTGCATATTTGCAGGTACAGGTGAGGGATTTGTCAAAAAAAGACATTGATTCATACTTACTCAAATACAGAGCTGTCATTCTGGTCCCCCCAGATGAGGATCTCTGTGATGGAGCGGATGGTCTCCACTAGAAGGTTTCGGTTGTTGTCCGTCACTGTGGTGTTTTTGGTCAGGACATGGTACATGTACCTGATGAAACGGCATAAAGTAAGGAAAGATGAGTTGACAAAAGTGATAATAAATCACAGCTCGGGAATCATTTATACAAATCTATTTCCAAACAGCAGAAAGAGCTCGAAAGGAACAGCTCCTTCCTATCTCCAGGCCATGGTCAAGCCCTACACCCCCGCCCGACCACTGCGGCCAATCGACCCCCGTCACAGCTTTTTTCTGTCCTGGCCCCTCAGTGGTGGAATGAACTCCCCACTGACGTCAGGACAGCAGAGTCGCTGCCCATTTTTCGGCGCAGGCTGAAAATTCACCTCTTCAAGTAGTACTACCCTGGGCCTTCAACTTAGCACTTATTGTATTCGTATTAGTCTGTTGCACTTATTGTATTCGTATTAGTTTGTTTCTGTACTTTTGCTCTGGTTTATGCTCTTAGATGCTTGTTTAAGAAATGAGATGCACTTATGACTTCTGGTGACTAGTAGTTCTCTATGTTGAATACACTTATTGTAAGATGCTTTGGATAACAGCGTCTGCTAAATGACTGTAATGTAATGTGATGTTAGTTTTAATGGTAAAATGCACAATTGCTCATGTTTTGCACAACATATTTAAATCTGCAGGCATAACTGCAGCTGTTTAACATCGCTCAATAAAATGTTAAATATTTTGTTAGTTTGTTTATGCTCTTAGATGCTTGTTTAAGAAAGGAGATGCACTTATGACTTCTGGTGAATAGTAGTTCTCTATGTTGAATATACTTCAGCGTCTGCTAAATGACTGTAATGTAATGTAATGTTAGTTTTAATGGTAAAAGGCACAATTGCTCATGTTTTGCATAACATATTTAAATCTGCAGGCATAACTGCAGCTGTTTAACATGTTATATAGAGACATGTCTGCAAGCCAGGATAGTAACAAATAAAACCTGGATGTATAAAAAAGAAAAGTCAACAGATAGTGTAATGTAATAACCACCCACCCCCCTGCACTGTGCATCCACACAGGTGTCTGATCTTGATCACCTCCCTCTCCAATGACTCATTAGTTGCACCTGTTGTGATGGGGGACATCTTAAAGTGCTGTGACGTCAAATACACCTTTTAGTGCCAATGAGTTATTGCGTGCACAGAGGCTAATGTTAGCATCTCGGACGCTAGCTACTCACTTCAAATGGTCCAAGGAATGGATGTTTTTCGGTTTCCCCGGTCCTCCAACCCAGCTCCGTGACCGGCCGAACATGGCTGCGATTTTAAGGATTGTATTGTTGTGACACACGGGTAATTTTTTGCTATTATGGGCGTCAGTATCCACCCATTACACCCACTGTCCCGTGTGGATAGCTGCTTAGCAAACAGAAGGTGACGGGAGCGCGGAGGGGTCATTACGTAACAGGGTTCTGAAGCGTTCTACTTGGGAGTTGTAGTTTTCCCCCTATGACAGCCTCTTGAAAGCGAGCGTTCGAAAACTACACCAGTGACTTCCGGGGTTCGCTGTGACGTCACAAACACGCGACGCAGCCCGTTTGACTGATAGACACCGCAAGGACCAATCACGACGGAGCCTGCCGAGCGGCGAGCCAATCAAACAGCCGATGCTCCGGATGACGCGTTGTGGGCGGGACTGTTTTGATGTAGTTGGTTAAACATGTTAGAAGCGACGTTTACTTGTGAAACCATCGGCAGAAGCGTGTTTTTGTGAATGTTTCGTGTTTCCCGGTATGCAAAAAAATCCATATAAATATCTTAACTTGTAGAAAAGGTTGCATTTGTTTTTACTAGTATTGCATGCTGCTGTTTATGCCGTTTCCAGCAGGCATGGCGTTAAAACCTGACAGATCAATGTCAAAAACGTGGTATTTGAATGCTGTCTGCAGGTTATTGTGATCTATGCAGTCTGCCTGTGTTCACTTGCTTTTTCCTCGGCTACATTAACACTCAAAGCTGCTTCTCAATCCCTGTTTGCAGGTCGGGAGCAGCAGAAATGGACGCCCCATCACCCCGCAGAGGTTTCTAGCCCCGCAACATCCTGGCCCCGCAACATCCCAACCCGTGGCTCTCCTTCTCTTCTATGACACAGCCAATTTATGCCCAGCTAGATTCGGTGGAATCGCTGTTGGACGACCTCCCATATATGTTTTATCTGGGCCTGTTCTTTGTGAACGTCCTGATCCTCTACTATGCCTTTCTAATGGAGTACATCGTCCTGAATGTGGGGATAGTGTTTCTTCCTGAGGACATGGACCAGGCTCTGGTGGACCTCGGGGTGCTGTCCGATCCGGCCTCTGTCCCTTATGACACGGACACGGAGCTGGATGTGTTTGAGGGGTATGTGGAGTGACCCGGCGGTGCTGGAGGAAGGTCAGAGACATTTAAGTCGTGGACTGGGACGGATTGGACCAGTGGAAACCCTCCCAGGTCACCCATGTGGCCCCTCAAAACGGATGCTGTTGCTGCCTTCTTCTCACACTGACACTTCAGTAAAAAAAAAAAGTAAGCAGAGCACACAAGACATCAGAAAAAACCCACCATTTATTTATTTATATTCCTTTATTGATCCCCATGGGGGAAATTCAAGTGTTGCAGCAGCTCAACTACACAGACACAGACAATAAATACACATACTATACAACTACACAGACAATAAATACACATACTATACAACTACACAGACAATAAATACACATACTATACAACTACACAGACAATAAATACACATACTATACAACTACACAGACAATAAATACACATACTATACAACTACACAGACAATAAATACACATACTATACAACTACACAGACAATAAATACACATACTATACAACTACACAGACACAGACAATAAATACACATACTATACAACTACACAGACAATAAATACACATACTATACAGACACAGACAAAAATAAACTATACAAGAACAGACAATAAATAACATAAAAATACACAGACACAGACAATAAATACACATACTATACAACTACACAGACACAGACAATAAATACACATACTATACAACAAAATAAAGATAGAACAGGAATAAAAATGTACAGTATATAAATAAATGTATGTTCACGATCCAGTGGTTACCTCACAGAGCAAACAGCAAGAAACTTACATAGAGGAGGTTTTGCTGATTTTTAAATATGATTTGTATCCAAAAAAGCTCCCCCTTATTATGACCAGTGTAACATAAGCTATACAAAATGTTGTGGTCATGATCATCTGTGTCTTGTTTTTTTTTTTATGTTTTGGTCACAGCTCTAGGTTCTCCCGGATCAAAACAAGGTAGCCCGAGGAGGAGATTCAGCACCGCCGGCCACATGATCAGCACTTGTCCCATGGGAGGAGGAAGAGCACTCTGCAATGGCTCAGCTGTCGGTCGGTCTCTCGCCATCCTAATCGCAAATGACTGGTGGCACGCCATGGGGTTAGGAGTGGCGTCTGTGTGCTTCGCTTCGGACACAGTGAAGGATAAAAAAGAAGCACACTGTGCTCTGAGGGGGAAGAGACGGCTGTTCCCCGTGGATGGGGAAACGAATGTTACCAGAGATGTGGAGCATGACTCAGGTCGTCTGCATTGCAGCAAGAGCAGATGCAGTTGTCTGATATGATATGACATGGCATTTTCATTTCTCGACTTGTGGTCGACGGCTGAAGGAAATGTCATTTCAGAAGAACTGGCAAAGGAACTGGCGTGAAAACAATGTCCGCTGTAGGTCTGTTGCATACTCAAGCATCTACAGTACCACTAGTTTTATTCGTCTTTTTAAAGTTTTCAGAATGCTTTGCTACTTTGCAAGCTCGCGCATCCTTGAGACGTAATTTAAAAATATGTCTTTTGAGGTCACCCATGCTGTTTGTTTGCTTCAGGGAGGTACACATTCTCAGGAGCACAGTTAGGAACTCTGGGTAGACTGGCAAGACTCTGAAAGGTGAAACTGTAACATATAGGAGAGCACTAATCTTCTCAAGCTCTATTATGAATCAGAAACACACCACACTTGCCACACGCTAAACTGTAATGCAGAAAGTATCTAGGGAGAGTTATTTCTTTGAAACAGTATGCCTTCTGATGATCTGTATCACTTTAGTAGTTGGGGTCTCATGCAGATCTATTCATTTCCACTTAGAAGTTAACAGCAATAGTTATGATAGCTGTGATCACAGCCGGCCAAAATGTGTCAAACTGTTTTCAGTATGAGTCGTGTCAAAGGCTGAAGGAGAACCCAATAAGATGTGCTTTAGATATTTGACTTTTTCATCCCTTATTTGTTGCATTCATGTTTGTTTTAATGTTCCAAATGTGTGTTAAACACATAAAAAAAAAAATACTCAACGCATGATATTGGTTGTGTGTTTTAAAGACCTGGTTTAGTTTGTCAAGATTCTGTTTTATCCCACTTTCTTCTTTTCAGTTTGTTATGGATTTAGAATTCAGTTAATAAGATGTATATTCTTGGCAGCAATAATGAACTGGATTCAAGCAATGAGGCGATTACGTACTAGATGTGTGTGTAAGCCTCGAAGGTACTGTACATACTGTAGGTCAGTGAAGAGCACTTATAGCCCAGCTGATTAACGGAATATTGATTTTTGTTTTGAGGCAATACAAAAGAACCAGTGTTTTTTCACTGCTTACAGCACCTGTCTACCAGAATAAGCAAATTGTGCATAATAATCATAGCAATGTGGTTGTTGCCCACCAAATAACTGGAGTTGTAGAGACAAAAAACATTTCAAAATATTTGCACATGCACGTTTCATACTCTAATCCATCTTTAGCCACAATTTCATTTTGCCCGACGGTCAGTGTACCTGAACATTACATTCTGATGGACTACCTTTCACCGACATGGTGTTTCACCGACACTATATATTACCAGATAATTGTTCACGTCGCCTAATGAATTCAGAACAGCGACTGTCAAAAACATTAACGACAGCACAGTTTAGTATGAGCAGATGATGAAATTTATCATTTCAAAACTGATCTGTGAAGCCATGCATGACTGAGAGTTCATACTGGAGTTCAACCAGTATTGATTAAGGATTGCTGATAACCAAATTATTTCTTCTCATTGGATTAAGGCTGCCAGTATGAAATATTTTGTGGTGACATTTACGATGTTTGGATTGGATTATTGTTCATGCTTTTGTATAAATCAGTGACAGATTAAGAATTCATCTGAAGCAGCACTCAGATCACGTGACACTAAAGCTCAGGATACTAATATTCATGAAATAGTGTAAAACATGTTCGTATAGAATTTGATGAAAAGTCAGTGAATCTATAGCAGGATGAATAGTGGATCATGTGTAATCAATCATGCTGGAGGCGGAGGGCATTAACAGGCTGAAGTCTGTACGATGAGTTGGGTCATTCAGATATTTAAGACGCTGCCCAAATGCTGAAAAACAAATGTATGAAAACTGTTTATATAAATCACTGGTGTTAGCTGCAGGTATCAGACAGTTTGTGCCATTTCCCAGCATGATGCCACACTGTGCTCGTCAGGTTCTGATCTACTTTAGTGACACACGTGGAACCGTGACGGATCATCGACATACCGCCTTTACCCTGTGCATGTGTCATCCCCTCCACATCTGCTTCTCTGCAGACATGCACATTCTGTAATAAGCTATGGATCGTAACAGAGTTTTATTTTCCGATGTGTATTTAATAAACTTTGAGCAATAGCCAGCTTAATTTCACCTTGATCTTTATTGTCATTTTCAATGTGTGTTCATGGTTTATTTTGACAAAAAATGTTCTCTACATGTTGATCTCAGACTGTTTACTTGTTGCCATGTGCTCTTTTGGTGTCACTTTACATTTTGTCCTCTAGGTAGCGTCAGTTCATCAGAGAACAATAGGAGCTATGGTGGAACACTTTGATGCCGCCGGTGCTTGAGAAAGAAAATCCATGACAGATCAGCGGTCCTCTGGTTTTCAGATTTATTTAGAAACTGAACGTCAGTGATTGACAACTGACGCTAATTACCATATTCTGATGAGATGCTGTTTCTGACTGAGGAAAGATCTGAAATCAGTCTTCATTTTTTTTACAGTTACTCAGACTGGCTCCCAAGCTCTGTGCTCCAACGTCTGTTAGCTTATTATACTTTACGCTGTTAAAAAGAAAAAAGTTTACCCTTTAAATGTCTCTTCAATGTGTCAACATATTGGTGACTACAGACTAACAGATCAGCTGATAGACATTTACTTGTTTCTAATCATATTTCACTGGTTCCTCTTTTAGTGTGTGTGTGTGTGTGTGTGTGTGTGTGTGTGTGTGTGTGTGTGTGTGTGTGTGTGTGTGTGTGTGTGTGTGTGTGTGTGTGTGTGTGTGTGTGTGTGTGTGTGTGTGTGTGTGTGTGTGTGTGTGTGTGTTTCAATTTCTGCCTTTTGAGGGTACAAAATACAGTTCAGTTCATCAGAGAACAATAGGAGCTATGGTGGAACACTTTGATGCCGCCGGTGCTTGAGAAAGAAAATCCATTTTCAATGTGTGTTCATGGTTTATTTTGACATTTTAAAAAAAAATGTTCTCTACATGTTGATCTCAGACTGTTTACTTGTTGCCATGTGCTCTTTTGGTGTCACTTTACATTTTGTCCTCTAGGTAGCGTCAGTTCATCAGAGAACAATAGGAGCTATGGTGGAACACTTTGATGCCGCCGTGCTTGAGAAAGAAAATCCATGACAGATCAGCGGTCCTCTGGTTTTCAGATTTATTTAGAAACTGAACGTCAGTGATTGACAACTGACGCTAATTACCATATTCTGATGAGATGCTGTTTCTGACTGAGGAAAGATCCCGAAAAACTTAGTCTGTAATGCGAGTAATATTTGTGATTCAGCCATAAAGTTTACCAAGATTCTGTAATTCAATTCTTAGAGAGAGTGCATAAATATTAAGGCCTTTATCACCAATCTACAAAGAAACTACTTGTATTCTTCCTTCTAAAATCAATTACACAACCAAAATACGATAGAATATTAACGTACAAAAGAAGCTAGATTGTGTGGAGTACTTTACATCTATGACGTACGTGATGAAAAGCAAAAATGTAATGTTTTAATAGTTGAAGAGACTCAAAAATGTATTTATTTGAACTGATGAACAGGTGGGTGGTTGTTTGGAGGTCTGGGGGAACCAGGTCTAAATGTCTGTTCTCTGATATTTGAGCCATTGATTGATCTGATATTTATTTGTGTTTAATTTGCAGCATAAATGTAGTTCTCCTTTCCCACAATGGCGCAGGATTTACAAGAAACAGATTAGACAAAGAATTTTCAAAATCAAAGCATCATATCTTCAGATATCTTGACTTTTAGTCTCAAATATGGGTCCAGCCACCAAAGCACTGAATCCTTCATTTCCCACAGTGCAACTCAACATCCTCCCTGTCTGGTAGATGTCTAGGTACACACCTTAAGAAACATTATAAAGTGATAATCAAGTATTTATGATACCTATTTTAGTGTGATATCAGATTTGGGTCTGCCCTCACTCTGTACACTCAGTAACATATTTTCGGAAATAAAAAATAAAGTAATATGATGAACTTCACAGTGTTGCAGACACTTTAACACATAACCAATGTAAAGGTCAGTTTGCATCAAAATAGAGAACAGAAACCTGCTGCGAAGGAAGCGAAAAAAAGCTGTCAATAACCCGATGAATTCAATAAACATATAAAAGGAAAAGTGAAAAAGAGGAAAGGAAATAATGTACCTTGTGACAACATGAAACATTTTATTTATATTAAAGTACCATGTGATTGTTAAGCGATGTCTCATTTACAGCCATAGGAGTGCAAATAAAAATACTGTTAATGTCACACATCAAATAGTATGCCTCTAAGACAGAAAACCGATCTATAATTGCATACAGACAAGTATTACAGTGCAAATGTGCTTCTTGAATTTCTACCAAGCATTACGGTACACACAAGCAGTACTGTGTAATGCTGAATTATTCCCTCGTAGCACTAAGTGGAATCTTTGACTGAATCTGTCAAAATGAACTCATGAATAAAGCAGCAGAGAATTTGACCATTTTTGTTTTAGTGTGTTCTCTCTCTCTCTTATTATCTTTATTTGTTCCAGTTACTGTTTCTTAAGCATACATGCTTTAGAAAAAGTTTTGTGTAGTGTAAACATGTATGCATGAGATGCACGATAAGAAGTCCACGTCCAGGTTTCATATCGTTCTACTGCCAAAGGATCCGGTGGTCCTGCTGCTGAAGCCTCTCAAGCACTCCGTATGGAATACACTGGTTCCACATCCTGTAACAGGATGAGATGGAAAGAGATGCTATGATGCTATTTGACTTTCCCCGGGAAGGAAACTAAATAACAATACCAAGTCTTTAATTTCGGTTGTGGAGCTAACCATAATAACGAAATACTTGACTCCAACCGGTACTTTAATCTAAAGCTCATTCTAACCTGAACTTTGAAACCAAGTCTGAGACCTCAAACAGGCCTTTGAAGGTCTGTCCATAAGTGAGGACTCCAAATGTCTAAAATTCAAATTGGTCCTCACAAAGACAGCTGTACCAGTACGCACACACACACATACACAAATACACACACACACAATGGGTTTTCTCACCTCAGTGTCTTCATTTTTTTACAGTTACTCAGACTGGCTCCCAAGCTCCGTGCTCCAACGTCTGTTAGCTTATTATACTTTACGCTGTTAAAAAAGAAAAAAAGTTTACCCTTTAAATGTCTCTTCAATGTGTCATATTGGTGACTACAGACTAACAGATCAGCTGAGAGACATTGACTTGTTTCTAATCATATTTCACTGGTTCCTCTTTTTGTGTGTGTGTGTGTGTGTGTGTGTGTGTGTGTGTGTGTGTGTGTGTGTGTGTGTGTGTGTGTGTGTGTGTGTGTGTGTGTGTGTTTCAATTTCTGCCTTTTGAGGGTACAAAATACAGATGTGGTACATTTTCTCACATGTTGAATAAACCAAGAGGGCATTTTCTGTGTTTCTACCAGATATCTGTTGCTGGTATACTTATAGAGTCAGATATGAGGGCGACAAGTTACCAAAGCGGACACATATACACAGCAATCACAAAATGTCTCATGAAAAAGTGAGTCTTACTCCAAGTCAGTGAGCGAAGCCACATGCGGAAGGACAGCTGCTAAACTCTCCGCCCCTTCATCAGAAATCTCGTTACTGTAGAGACTGGAAAAAGTAGAGGGAGGAGAGAGGGAAGTGAGATTACAGTGGGTCTACAGTATGTGCCACTGTGGGTGTGGCATATATGTGTGTGTGTGTGTGTTTGTGTGTGTGTGTGTGTGTGTGTGTGTGTGTGTGTGTATATATATATACCTTAAACTGTGCAGTTTGGGCAGTTCCCTCAGCGTGGTTGCTAGTTTCTTAACCCCCTGGTCTCCTATACAATTCTGTGAGAGACTAGAAACCCACAAGTAGAGAGTTAACACACTGTGTACATAACAATTTTACAATGCAAAAACTAGATTGATTATTTTGTATCATGAGGTCAAATTTAGCTTTTTTTTTATATCATCCAAGAGGAGAGAGGAGATTAAAACAAGATGAGAATGGGTCAACATGTTATACTCACTTGAGTTTCTCCAGGGAACCAAGTGAGACCAAAGCATCGGCCAATTTCTCTGCTCCTTGGTCCCCTATCTTGCTGTTCTCTAGACTGAAAGAGGAGAGAGAGATACTGTCAGACACTAGAAACAAACACATATACACTTAGAGATAGATGAACTGAGACGGATCAAGAAGTAAAAGTGTATAATTACTCTAAGTGCTGTAGGTTATGTAGACCTGGCAGGAGCTCCCAAAGCTTGGGAAGAGCCAGGGGACCTTTTTCTGGACCAAGCCTAGAGAGAAAGATAATGTCATCATCATCATCATCATCATCATCATCATCATCATCATCATCATCATCATCATCATCAGTTCGTATGTCAGAGCTTTACTCACTCGAACTCCAGCTGGTGCAGCTCTTTGACAGCTGGTACTCCCTCTGCCAGGATGGAATCTGATTGGCTGGAACTACAATTAAACACAACACACACTTCAGGAGCTGGACACATAGTTTGTAGGTTGCAAAGTGCAACTGTGTTTATCTTTATGTTTGTGTGTGTGTGTAGTGTAGTGTAGTGTAGTGTAGTGTGTTACCTGTCCGACAGCCTCTTGTGCGTATGAATGTTCACCAGCTTTGCCAGGTGCTCTATGTGACACACCTGTGTGGCCTTCAGAGGATTGATCTTGAATTTGGACACCGTCTCTTGTAGGAGCACTTCTTCGCCACTCCGCTCAAGCTGCTCCCATAAGGTGATTACATCAGCAATGCATGCCCTAGAGGACACCCAAGGGGTTGACATCAGCATCACTCGAATATCATCGGACACTGATGAAGGTATCAATTGCCAAAAAATGCTACTGTGGGTAGTAAGCTAGTTAGCCGGACATAAAAATGATGAAAACCACACCACTCTGCTAAGTATCACAGTTACAGCTGCATGCACATCCCTTTGGATTCTTGCAAAATCAAAAGCTTGACAGACGTAACGCTACTAGCATTGCTAAGCTATTATTGGAAACCACTGTTTGGCGAAGGGGTTTGAGAAACTCCATTAATACGCATAACCTTTTGAGATGTGAATTGTAACCAGTACCTATATGTGTTGATGTTGTTGAGCCCCACCAGAGCTCTGAGTCCTGCAATCTGTATCCCAGAATCCTCCAGATCCAAACAGAACCTCTTTCCTTTAGTTCCACCCCTTTCGAGAACGTTCTGCACAGCGAACACGTCCGACGGTCTGAGTGGAACTCCATGAAATGTCAGGTCTTTTGGAAGAACTTCTGCCAAGTGAGCGACTAATCGCGTGCTGCCACTGTCTCTGCTGCCAAGGCCATGCGTGGAACTCGCCTCATAAACATAGTGACAAGCCTCCAGGACCTGGGCAGGGCTCAGGTCACCATCGGAAAGACCCTCAATGTGTTTTGTTACTAAAGCCTGCTTGGCGGCCACCATCTCTCTGAAGGATGTCTCTGTGTATGAGTGAAGCCTCTGCAGCTCTCTCCTGTCATGGAACAGGAGCCCGACAGCAAATCGCTGAGTGAGCTCGAGCTCCTCCCTCTGAGGCCGCCGACGTCCCTTCTGGCAAGATTGGAAAGGGAGGGTCTGGATGAAGGCCCGGTCTGTTACGGTCCTGGGGAAACAGAAAGGAAGGAAGGGTCAGGGAAATCCAGAGTGCTGAAATAAGAGAGAAAAATGTCTGGGAGTGGAAAGGGAAATCCATCCATCCATCTTCCGTAACCGCTTATCCAGTTAAGGGTCGCGGGGGAGTGGAAAGGGAAATGCTCTTTCATTTTCAATCAAGGGAAACAGAAGATATTATGCCTGAATAAAACCTTAAAACCGCCTTCAATTCACTCAGTCAACAACTTATCATTTAATCTCTTTTATCCATATGACTCTAATGCAAACACTGGAGAGGCATGTTTTCTTTTAATGAATCAAGAAACTTTTACCTTGACAGAGACAGATGAACCGCTGCCAGGTAACTCTGAAGGAAAGGGTTGGCCCACAACAAGATAAGGTCATCACTTGTATCAGTGCTTTCCGCAGACGTCCCGCCCTTTTTCCCAACTTTTCTCCATTCTTTCGTGTTCCCACTTCTTCTCTGTCCTCTCTTTCTACTCCCTCTCTCTCCTCCCCTGAGACGACCTGCCTGGTCCTCAGGCTGTAAAAGAAGAAAAGCCCCGTCCTTTGTCCGAACGCCTGGAGTTTGGCAGATATGGTCCGTCCAGTGGGGAGGATTGAGGAGTTTGCTTTGATGCCCTTCCAGGCCAGAGAACTCAGCTGGGACAACAGCTCTCCATCTGTTCTATGTACTTCCCCGCCAACACTCTTCATCCCCTCCCTAATAAAGTCATCGTCCTCTTTATCGATTTGCATATGAGAGCGAGTGCGAACCAGAGCTCTGGCCTTTGTCTGAGTGTTTTTGCGACGCCTATTCCCTTGAGAACTTGAATGCGGTTTTGCTACTGATTGCACAGATTCTTCTGATTGAGTTTCCGCCTCGGAGTGTGTGCTCCTACTCTCCTTTTCCAGTTCCAGGCGAAGCACTTGATGACAGAGCCCTGTTAAAGTTCTCGGTAGGTCCTCCAAACTTTTGCACTGTTCTAAAACCAAGCAGACCAACTGACATAGTCCAGGGTTCCAACAGAGGAGTTGTAGATAGCTGCAGTTTTTTAAACAGTTCAAAGCAGGTGCTCTGAGGTCAGGATCAGTGAAGTACTGGGACAAATATGTCTCTACTTGTGTAGGGGTGAATCCACACACCTCCAATAGACTGTCCGTCCGCTTGAGTAGCTGAATGGCAGTGCCTCTTGGTCGAGTGGAGAGCAGAAGAGTGCAGCCTGGAAGGAGGAACCGCTGAAGGATGGCAGAATATAACTGTCTTACTGTGTAGGTTTGTGCTTTACTGTCTTTGTGCAATGACGTTATCAAGTCCTTTTCTTGAGTCTGGAGCAGAATTTCATAGTCCCGCAACCCGTCAAACCCATCAAAAATGATGAGCACACGCTTAGGGGCTGCGAGAATTTGAGCATAAACTGCCTCTGGGTCCATGCAGGAAGGAGCAAAAGAGGAGAAGTTTAATAGAAGGGTCTGAAGGCTATAGGTCGCCTCTGATAAAGAGAGGGTTTTGCCGTCTAAAAAGAAGACAAAGTCGAACTGTGGGAGGCAGTTTCTGGACCAGTCAAGACACAGTTTTCTGATCAGGGTGGTTTTTCCCATGCCAGCGTTGCCGAGTAGCAATATGTAGCTTTTTGGTTTGTCTCCATTTGAGCCCTCGAATATCTGAGTGGAAAAAGACAAACATATACTGTAAGGAGCAGCGACTTGCAGCCAGTGAATTCAGCAATGTTTTTGACCTGTTTGAATAGTCTTATAAACAAATCTAAATTATTATACTACATAGTGTTGAATTTGTCTGTGTTAAAAAAGCACTAGATTATAACTTTTTTTACTACCAAATTATAGATAAACTCTAACCTGACTGAGCCCCAACAAGCTGTTTTGCCGATCTGTATCCCCCGTAATGACTAGTTCCTTGTCCAGGACTTTGTTGGTGTTTTTTCCAGAGCGAAGAATCTCTCTCTGGCTCACTTTCACATCTACGTAATGAGAAGTCAAACTAAGGCCTGCCTCCATATCCTGGCAGGTGTGACTCATGTATGCTTTTGCTTCCTGAATGTAGTCTTGTACAACATCTGAAAAAGAAGAAGACATTTTTTTGAATTTGGACCTGCTTCTCCATGTTTTGTACAAGAATGTTTTTCAAAAGAGAGGAATAAAAGCATGTGGTAACATACGTGGAATTTCGACGACAGTGGGAGACTGAGGAAGCGGTGATTCCTTACATGGAGACATCTCTGAAAATGCAACATGCCAAGGTATTTGTAACATGGCAATAACTACAAGGTGATTTACACACAAGGAGAAAGGAATCGGAGAGTAACTGGTTCTCACCTTTGTTGGGGGAGAGGGGTGAGACGCAACTGGGAGACATGGCTTTGCTAGCGGTGTCTGACAGAGATCCAGGTGGGGGTGAACTCATTTGGACTGGCGCTACTGCTCCGTCCACTACAAACACAATAGAAGAACTATTAAGAACCTGCATTCATACACACAGAGGTTGGCAGAAAGTGGCGTCCATGTTGCTGCCTATGGAACCATAACCTACATAACACTGCCAGAATGAGATCTCTGTATTCATGCACATGAAGTAAAGACCGGCAGACAAACACATGTACAGAACATCCCAGATTAAATACTTTAATACTCACTTGGGGAGAGCGGTGGCACTCGCCGTTGGAAGGATGGCGAGTCAGCGGGAACTATATTAGAAATAGTTGTTAGAGTAAACAAATTAAATGTGACAGAAACAAAATGTCTAAAATGAAACAAAGACATAGATAGGGTGGGGTTTAGGAAGTGGATTTAGATTTAGATTTAGAACAAATCTAAAATCTTGCATTCTAATTACAGGCAGATTGGCGTCCATTACTGTGAGTTTCAGTGTCCTTTTTTAATATAAACACTAGCAGTCATTTTTAAATGATTTTGTGGGAAGGGGTTGGGGCTTTAAACAACAGAGGACCAAGGATTGAGCCTTGGGGGACTCCGCAGGCCACTAGATACATTAACTTATTACAGACAGAGACAAAAAGGTTTTCTAGCCACGTGCTTGCTTATTTGACTCAAATGTAGCACAATGAGACTGCAAAATCAACATTGCATGCATGTATGTGAATACTTTACTCACCTAATATGAAAGTAGGTGAAGCAGCTGTATTGGGGAGTGGGACTCCGATAACCGGATGAGAGAGCCTCAGTGTGTGAACAACCTTATATTGTTGAGTTTCTGGGATGGTGACAAACTGAATGGAGGGATGGAGATGAAGGATTCTTGGTGGAGAGGTGGAGACGCCTACCTTCTCTGCTGCACTCGGCTCTGACCCTGAGTCAGTTCCTGCAACAGAAGCAGAGACAACATCCTTATCTTTTCCTGCAAACAGGTTTTTGCTAACCTTGAGCGTATCAAAAATCTGGGATTGGACAAAAAAACAAGCTGATAGTTAAGATTGCAAGGGGAAAACAAGGGATTTAGATCCAACTATTTTGTGTCAAGACTGAAACTTTCACTTTAGCAGACTGAAAAGAATAAAAAATGACTGATGGCACTGAACTTACAACAGTGTACAGCAAGTCAGTGTCAACAACCCATCTGGAATGACAATAGTTTTCATCAAACTGAGAACTAAATTTGATATCTAAAAAGCACCAAACTGATCTGGAGGAAACCGGGTCAAATTAGGTTCTTCTTTTATCTTATCAGCTTGTCCTCATCTGATGACTTCAAAATTAAACTTCCTCTTTCTTGATCTGCAATCTAATGGCATGAAGGAACCAAGTCAAGCATAGCCAACCAACATCCCTTTAACCCATGAGTCTAATGTTTCTACTCTAGCCACAATTTTTTGTGGATTTGCCTTGCTTGTAAAATGTAATTTAAATTCTATAAATTTTATGTTTAAGGTGTAATCTGTATGAAGAAGCAGTTGTAGGCTTTATTTTGAAAAACAATCATCATCCTGACCTTCATGTTAAAATACAGTTAGTATATGGGGCTTTTATTTTGAAGGGGGGTTCATATATTTCAAAAGTTTTAGTAGGATAGAAATATTGACCAATACCCAGAATGTATGAAAGATGTGAAAAAAGTTAGGTTTAATGGAGCATCCACGTGAATGTATTAAAGAGTAGACAAAAGTAAAAAATGCATGAAATGTTTCAGTTCTGAACATTTCTTTCTTACTTCTTATAATATGTGAAATATTTGTGTTAATAGAAGAACATAGGCCCTCGCTCCGTGTGTTTGTTTATGAGAGACTGTGGAACTGTATATTGATATTGTTAGTGTTTGTTTGCGTGTATATGTGTGTGAGTGTAAAGAGGCTTAAATGTTAAAAAAAATGTACAATGTCCATCTGTTCCCCTAAGAATTGCATCATTTTACAGCAGAAACATTAGAAACTTACCTTGAGTGACAGATGGCTCAGAGTGTGCAACTTTGGTTTTTGTTCGACCTGCAAGAGTTGAAGAACCAACATTAAAACGTGGTTCTAAGCTAATCTCACATGAACCCACCAGAGATTTATAAAGGAAAATATAGTATTAGCAAGCTTGTGCTCCTTGACTACAAAACCTGTTAGCATCTTAGCATTTCTGCTAATGCGTGCTGTATAGTTTAAGATTTTTTTGATGCGTGTTTTCCTGCTGTCCCATGCAGCCCTCGGTTTCCATTGTGACATTTTTGTTGCATGCTAATAAGCTTTAAGTACAGATTAATTTGAAAAAAATCTGCACTGCATCATCTCATAACAAAACATGATGATGTTGAAAGTTTTTCCTAATAGACTGATTTTTTTAAACAAAAGGCGGCCTGAGACAGTCAACAAAACACAGACTTCTAAAACACAGCAGCATGGTTTAAAGAATTATAAAACATTAGCCACAAGATATGCTGGTGGCTGACAAGACACTGTGCAGGTTACATATTTAACATTTAGAGCCACGCCATTTATTGATCAGAAACCAAACAGTCTGCGTAGGTCACCTGCTGCTCTTTGTCTTTTTGGCCGTGACGGTGTGTTCTCATCAGTGCAATGTTGTGACCGTGCAACTGGAGAGGAGAAATATAAACAAAACGTGTAAATTTCCAAGCAAGTGAAACTGATTCATTACTTGCAGAATGTTCTAGTCGATGGATGGTTATCTACCTCTGGGTCTTTTTCTCCTGTTATTTGTTTTGCCTGTTTTTTTGTCCTCCTGTTCCTGCTGGTGGCTGTCTGGGCCGAACAGCTCTGTTGGCATGGGTAGAGCACCTGAAATGTTAGAAAGAGGAAGTTAATGTGTCAGTAATGCAGTTAACAGACAAATTAACCAGAAATGTTTGTTATTCTCATGCATATCGGTAGTGAACTGAAAAACACAGGGCAGTGAAGCATGTTTCTCCAAACATGTTGAAGATTTGAAAAAGGAAGTGGTAGACGGTAAAATAAAACTGTGACTTGAAACATCACCATGGAAGTAGATTCTTAACTCTTCTGTTTTTTTTGGCATTGGCTTTAGTTACTTGGTGTTTGGGGTCTTACAGACACCATACTGCAAAATGTCTCAAATTTTTCACAACAAATTCATTCTAATTTAAGCCCAATGTGTAGAAAAACATTTTGTGATATGAACTCTGGCCTTCTATGATTAACTCTTTCTATTTACAATTTTTTTTTTGATCTATATGTTTCAGTGTGTCTATTAAATATCCACTTTTTCTCATTTACACACATTTAGTGCTTGTTATGTTTGAGCAGTTGCAAAATGAAAAGAAGAGCTCCTTACTGCAGGTGCTGAGTTCGTCATCACAATTCAAACATGGATCATCAAAGAGCACATCTGTGTCTAGGTCAGGAACTGCGTAGAGGGAATCAGACAATTTATCACCTTTGTGTTCATTCATACATACATACATACATACATACATACATACATACATACATACATACATACATACATACATACATACATACATACATACATTCTTGAACATGTGTGTTTATGTGTAATAATTTGAGCCAATATAAAGTGTGTTATTCCATTCTGCACATGGTAAATTAATGGAAAGTTTGGTTTTCACTTACCCAAAAACTTCCCCAGGTATTCATCATTCAAGAATTCAGATAAATCATCTAAAACAAAAACAAAAAATAGCATTATTGGAGAAAACAACAGTTTGCTTTCATATCTTTTATTCAATATTTGCTAATGAATCATTTCATTTTCACAATTCACTGGGCCTGCATGTATATTATTCTGTCATCATATCTTGCACTTGCAGTGTATTTTTAAAAAATGCTGGTTATTTGAATAAACATGGTCTGCTTCATATTTTGCATAAAATGGGCTAAAAATAGTAGCTTTCCATGAAAACAGTGTGTTGATCCATGTTGAGCATTCAACCAGGTCATTCAGTTCTAGACAGGTTACCCATACTCAAACAATACTAACCTGGTAGATCTCCCAAGAAAGGACAGATAAACGGGTCCTGATCCACATCCTGCATCTTTATACCTGACAACACACAAACACACACATAACATAAAATTATGAAATTAAGATATTGACGCTTGAGTACTGTAAGTTGCGGGAGAGCTGTATTAAACTGATTGGCTCCTCCCAAACAGCATCAGATGAGGAGTTTTTTTGTTATCAAGCTTGACACATATTCCGACGTTCATGTTCAGAATTTCCTCATTTCTAAATCTCATTTTAAAACCAATGCTGCTGTCATTGTTCTCTTAAAAAATAGACAAAGGATGAGAAGCAAGTATAGATAAGTGTTATCCTAAAGAGATACAAATTAGAAAAAAAGGGTTTCAATTTATACAGGACTTCCTGAATCTTTGTGCCTAAAGTACAAAATCAGAACAGTACCAAAACATTGTAGAGTCTGTCCCTACGCAAAGGTATAAAGGGCACATAGATGCACGAGAATAACATTACATGGCAGCAGACAAGTCGAGGTGATATAGATAATTTATGAGAATAATTCTATTAGCAAACATTCCCATATTGAGCAATAGATATTCAAAGATTATCTTAGATGATGTTGTGTATGCATTAGATTAATTGTTGGTGTGGTAACAAACTTGTCAGTTTGAAGGGGTCAAACACCTTCAAAATAGATTATTGGACAAACATTAACAACCAGGGGCTTCGTTTATCAAAGTACATTTAAGAGAATTCATTTTAAGATTTTTTTTTAAACTAAAAGCAAAGACGTATTTATCAATCAAAAACTCTTTTATTTTCTCAGGCGTACGTGTATTATTTGAGAAAGTGCGTGTAGGTGGTTTATGTCTATCAGACGGATGTGGTGATCTTGCCTTATATTTTTTTATTTTGTATTATTGTTTCACTTTCTTTATCATGTTTGAATCACTTGTTGAAGTATGGATCCTACAAATGGCCCCACAAATAAAATGGCCTTGACTTGACAGACGTGTTTCCCGCTCCTCTCGTCCTCCATACTCCCGCTCTGTCTCTCTTTGTCTCTACCTGTTTGTGTCTCATTTATGTCCTGCCACTCACCTGGATCCAGCCTACCAGCACACTTGCCTGCAATCAACTCATCACCTCACCCGCGTGAGTTTGCATATAATAATATATGATATATGGAATTAAAAGCACTAAATTTGATAAATGCATGGTGCGCTGTAACGTCTTATGACAAGTGTGTTAAGGGATTACAGTTCAGAAGAATGCATCTTGTTCTAGTGTTAAGCTAAACAATCCTGTTCTGAATCATACAGATTGACTGAGATAACGTATTATTCACCATGAACAATGTAGCAGTATTTTTTATAGTCATCACAAAACGTGCGTGCACGTATCCAGGAAGCTAAAGGGCTTCACATAACCAGCCAGAGAATCCACCAGAGCTCTCTACCATTTAGTATTTATAAATCAGAACACATAAAAAAGGGTTTTTAGTCAAACTTCAAATGTTCACTTTAAGTGATACTTTTAAGTTAAAGTTTGATGAATACAGACCCAGGATTCTTATAAATAGATTTGTTTGTTTGTGTCTCAAAGGTGTAGAGCTTCAGCATATGGTCTAAAAGTAGTGATATTATATAATAGTATACCTCTTATAATATCATCAATTAATAATCATCTAAGACTTGTTGACACTGGTCCTGACTCGTCACACAGACTAAAAGATCTCCTTTTTCCATCAGATGTCTGTTGTATCTTGCATGCTTAACAATACAAGAATGTACTGTTGACGTTTCTTCTCTCCCTTCTTCCTCTTTTACAGTTGAACTGAGGCCAAGCCAACATGGTGCACGAAGCAATAGTCATAAATGAAAGTTAGGGGTAGCATTGTGACTCAGTGGTCTGCAGCTCTCTGTTTGAAGGTTGCTTACATGTGTCGTGACTTTGACGGTCTCAGTCGGAGGATCCTCGGGCACACATTAAGCACCCTAAGTGGTGATGGTTTTCAGTTGATTCCTGATACGGCTACTGTACAAATACTTCAAATCATTATCAAACTGTATTGAATGAGCTTTGAAACTTGGACGAGAGACGAGACAAACCCACTGCTGGCACCAAACGAGCCGTTTAAATGCTTGTCTCGATGACACATTGGGTTACTTTGGACACAATAAATCACTACATTTTCCGATGACCCAGTCCAGCTGGTATGTAGGTGGACTAAACAACAGTGACTGCTGCCTGAAAGACCACAAAGGAAGTTGGTCATTTTATATAAGTGGCACACAAGTTCAGTTCCTGTGATTTGGAGCTGATGGAGCGCAAAAAGAAAAACAGAGCTTCTGAACCGATTCACGTTAGGTGGCGTTTGAGGGGTTAAACAACCACCAAGGAGCGTTTTAACTTTTCTCTCAGTTTGGGGGTTATTATATTTAATATCTGTCTGACTGTCAGCTGTATGATTGGGGCTCTCCATCCCTTTCCAATGCGATGCCTTATCCCACTCCGCCACTCTAGAGGCCCCTCTTGAGGAAACATTTGAAGAAAATTAGACACAGGTATTTGGGCCATGCAACTTTTCAAGTCTAAGATAGGCAGGTGCCAAATAGAATGGCAGGTATGTTTGTTTTATGACATCTCAGGTTACAGTGTGGCAGCAGCCTGTGGTTATAAACTGTCAGAGTCTTGCACACACACCCTTACCATACAAAAACCCCCTTGAAGTCCCAGCCAGAACACAGACTCGTTGTATCCACGGTGGACTTTCAACTAACCAATAAACAAAATTTGTTGCACATTATCAAACCACATCGAAGTTTCCTTTTACGCCAGGCGTATCTCGTGCACCTTCTGGATACTGTCAAGGATGAGGATAATACATCAGGTGCCATTTTAGTCCATTTTAAAAGCAACAGCAGTGCCTGACCTGTCACCTGATAACATACCAAACAAAAAGCTATGAGGAACTTGCCAATCAGCAGGCGTGCTTTGCCTCTGTGGTTATCACAGAAAACAAAGAAAAGCCTTGAATGTTGCAGAAATCCTTGAATGTTAATCATGGATAAGTGAACATATCCACTGCTGGCCCCCTCCGACTGTTGCATGCGTTTAGTGTTTACTTTCTTTTTTTCCCCTGGAAGTCCCCCCCCCCCAGATACAATGCTTTCACCACCATGCCCTGCCAACACTCCCTCCTTTACTAATGCACCATTTTGCACATGCAGATATGTTGGAGTAGATCCACAGTACTCATGCGTAATGGAGCTACTTTGGAAAGTTTGGAAGCGCAAAAAAAGAAACAAAGCTGTTGGAAGAAGCCTATAAAAACGCATTATTTTTGGGGGCAAAAAGGTTATTTAAATGCATTTTTATAAAGTATTTTTTCTCTTAATTAGCTACCTAAATAATGCATGGCATTGATCAGACTGTTAACCAGTAAGACAACTTGAAATCATTACACCAACAATATAAGAGAGGACCCCGCCCGCTTCCCACTGACACATTTCTACACCATGCTTGCGCTCTTTGGATAAACATGCCCAAGTTGTGCGCTCCAATTCGGGATAACAGTTACCTGCCTGTCCGGCCTCACTGGATGATGCTCAGGTCCGCTGATCTCCTGCTGTAAAGCTGTTTTGTTTTTTCCCCCAACCTGTTTGATAAACTCCCAGATTTTGTGTGTTCTCTAAACGCACCTTACATCCTCAACTGAGCAGTACCTCTAGTCAGTGCGCACAACTGTCTAACAGTAAACTGCGCTTTTACTTTCACTTTGGCACTTTGCGCATCAGAGATAGCAAGCTGAGGGGGTATGGATTGAGGGGATTCAACCGCAGCAGTTTATTTCTAGAGACTGCAGTCATGAGAACAGTTGTTGAAAAAACCTATCACTCCTTAAAATGATCTGATGAACACAGAGGGTTGTTGGGTATGTGATGGATCACAGTCGAAGCTAAAATCTGAATATCTCACTGCACAAAAAAAAAAAGCAAAAAATAGACAAAACAATGCAGGTGCTACTGATTCATTTCAGTTAAAAAAGTCTAAGAAACAAAAAGGGACAGAGTTTAAACTGCACACGCCTCTCCTGTTCTTAAGTCCCTGTGTGCTCAGACTACCACTTATTTTCTTTTCCTTCATTAAAAATCCATTCATGGACCATGCCAGCTCCAACTCATTTCTGTGGTGCCGAAAAAATAACCTCCCTTTGGATGTGAAGACAGCCATCACCTGACTCAAAATTCACCTTTTTCCACACGTTCCTGGCACGGATCAGTTATTATACAAAATGAAGTCTCAGTTATCTATTACTAACATCACCATTATGGTTGACATGCCACTTCCCCTCCTAATTTCCATCTATGTCTAAGGTCCTCTTTCTTATAAAAGAGTATGAGCTCTACCAAACTTCGGATACATGTTTTGCATGTTTTGCATGTTTTGCATGTTGAGCATTTTTTCAAAGCAGGTCGCTTTCAGCCGTCCTTGTATTGTTTCTGTTCCAAATATTACAATATTGAATATATGCTCTTTTAAAATCTACTACTGATTCCCTGTGTGATCTCTATAGAACAGGTGAAAGCAACACCACACACTCACATCAAGGGATGTTCAAGGAAACATGCACAGTACTGGCTCTACTTGTTCCTCAACACTTATTAGATGAACCACTTATTTTGTGCCATGTTGCCACACATTGAACCATTAATACCTGTTTGTCCACCAATTGATACTGCCAAAAACCTTTCCACTGAAGCAAACGTGCACACCCATGGTCAACACTGAGGAATGTGGCAGTTTGTGGGAAAATGGAAATGGAATCTGGACAGTGTGAGCAAGATGACTGTAGGTGGGAGGAAGCAAAGACAAAGGAAGGTGAGGTTCAAGTCATTATGATGGTTGTCCATACTTATGAAGTTGACTCAGAGAATGTCGTCTTTTGTGAAGGCAAGGAAAGGCAAACTTATTCATAGAGCACATTTCATACCCAAACAAAGTGCTTTACAGATTACATTAGAATCACATGATGAAAACAATATGAGCGAGCAAACAAAAGCTAAGATAAAAAAAAAAAAAATAAAACTAAATCACAAATAAATGAGATTGAAATAAAAATGAATCAAATGCAATGGTTAACATGTGGGCCTTTAGCTTGGATTTGGAAATAGTCAGCATGATCTCAAGTTAGACGAATGTCATTCTGAACTGTAACAACACTAACTGAGCTGAATAACTGCACCACGCGATAGTGGATTAACAATAACAACTGTTGACGGACATGTGCATGAAAGTGGCCAAACACTATTTCAGTCCAAACATTCTTGTTCTCTGCCTCAACTTTGTGATTATACTGATAGCAGGTTTCTCACGGCAAAGTCAACCAGAAACTCTCAAACCATGTGTGCCTTTTAATTCCTCAAATTGAGTGTAATATTCAAGCCGGCAGAGATGTGAGATTGACTTATATTTTTGGAATGTTTATTAATAGAAATCACTAATTTGATTTTATCCAAAACTACAGTATGAATATCAACTGCTCTGACTGTATGACATCATCGTATGCACTGTCCTCCCCAGCAGATGGAAACAACATTCTTCTTTAATACCAGCGTGGTAAGTGCACACCCTCTTGAACCACGTTTGGTATTTGGCTGAATGGGATCAACTCATAACCAAACTGAAAGTAAGGCACGCCCAACCAAACACTGCCTGCATCTCATACAGGTGATCTAGAGTGGAAAGCACCAAAGGGAAAATGGAAAGCACCTGGAGATCCTGGACGGAGGAGAACTTAGTCTCAGCCCCCATGCAACCAATGAATCAAGGCTTTGACATTTTTCCTATGACCCAAGGCACAAGATTGAAACGATAACAGACAGAATCATGGTAGAAGAATAGAAAGCACAACAAGAGGGGACATGATATAAGGATTGAGTGCCAACTTACCCCAGTGTGGATCCACAGCCTCTTCATTCTCGTGGGAGTCTCCAGTGCTCCACGTTTTTGTGCTATAAGAGGTCCTGAAAATGTTTTCTGCATTGCCTAATGTCATGCTCTGATCTGTGTTTGAGCAAAAAGAGTGATCTAGGGCGTCAGTATGAGTGTCTGTTGGTGCACAGGGAGAAAATAAATGTGCAATGTCGTCCGTAAATCCTGCGTCAGCGCCACAGTGCACCTCTCTCATCAAACAGAGCAGGTTGACTGCTGTCCTGTCGGCCTCCAAGCAGAAATCCAGATTTCCCTCCAGCCCGTCTGTTGCAGCGCAGGCTTGAACAGGTGCAGCGTTTTTTTCCGCTTCAGTGGTAACCCAATGATCCAAGTTCAAAAAATGTGTCTCCACGCTGTCGCCTGTAGAAGAACAAAGGCCTTTTGGTGCTCCACCTGTATCCAGTTTGAATTTTGGGCCCCTAACGTCCACCTCTGCACATTTAAAGTTGTCATTATACAAATCTAATGTCCTGCAAGCAATTGCGAGCTCTGCTTCCTCTTCCATATTCGAAGCAGGGCATTGTGCTTCCCTGCCTGTCGCTGTGTTTTCACTTTCTGCACAGCCAGGAGTCATACGAGGAGCCATGGGCAGCAACATCCTTCGTCCTCGGTCCCAGTGCTGCCACAATGGGACAGCTTTCCTTCCTTCTACCTCTTCTACCTCACCTAACCACTCCCTCTCATTGCCAAAATTCCCCTCATCCACACTTTCACTATCACTTCCTGGCTTCTGCATTGATTCTGAATTTCTCAACAGTTCTGCAATTTCATCATCTAATTGGAGACAGCATTGTTCATCACACACTATCGGCGTAGAAGAGAGGTAGAGTTTGTCCATTAGTGGTTCCCCTTTCAACTCCTGAACTAGTTTTGTATTATTTCCGTGAATAACTTGATGTTCATACAGGGGATGTTTTTCTGGCCTGGACCCAGTGCTGTCGGGTTGATCCGCTGACCGCACAGACTCCCATCTTGCCTGTTTGAGGTCAGATCCCCTAAACATCGACGGCCCACATTTGCTCACCTGGCTGATCTGGCCTTGGTTGAGGTGCCAGTGGGAGGTAGATCTTCGAGGATTCATCAGATCAGATCCTGGTTTAGATACTGCAGGTGCCATCCACTCGGTAAGTTGATGGGCCCGGATCCCGGCAGCAAAGGCCCAGGTAGGAACCTCATCAAACTGGGCCATGCCGACAGCCTCTGCTCCTAGGACATTGATGTCTAAAAGAAAGACAGCTACTAGCAGAGATGAATGAGTTTCAGGTTGTTGTTATTTCTTTAAAGGGACACAGTGATTTTATGCAGGAGGCGTTCTCATTTAAAGAGGGGGGTGTTTTTGTGGTTGGAGAGGAGGTTGTCTTGTTAGAATCATTTCAGCTATTTGTATCGGAGTGCATGTGAAAGACTTTTATTTCCTGGAAACAGAGGTGTCGTCATTATTGGGAGGTGAAGTTAGATTATGCTTACACAAGGAGAATATTTGTTCAGTTGCAGACTGAATACTACCATCAATATTCCTACATCAACCCTGTTATTTATTAAGAAAACTAGAATAAATTTTGTCCAATAACACCAAATAGTTTGCTATTTTCTTCATCATCATCATCATTCTCCTCATGCTGTTAGTTTAACACATATCATTTCGAGTGCAGTATCACAAACAACTCACTTCTATAACAAATAAAAACATTATGTCAACACATTTACATAGTACAGTAGTCATTTGTTTATACATGCTTGATTATTAAATATATTGCTATATATTACATTTTGATATAATAAGAATAATATATATATATATGTATATTGCTTATGATACTTTTCACTGAATGTTCCTTATATCTGAGCAGCATCGAAAATAAAAGATCACCAGATTTTGATGGGTCATTGTTTCCCTCTGTGTCAGAATACAACAATGGAGGACATGCATTTGTTTATTTTCTAAATTAAATGTTGACCCATCATGGTTTAACACTTCCACACATTTACTTTGTTTTGCAATCAGAGGAATACAACAATTGTTCACATAAACCGAGCCGTGCTAACCACAGTGTGCTCTTTCCTCCAGGTGCTACATGACCCCAAGTGACCTAACCTGTATACACCATAACTATTAAATAGTCCACTCTATTGTCTACTCTAGGGAATAGAACTGGTTTGGCTAAACAATACACACCTAGTTGCCATGTCTTGTATTACCATACATCATTTCCTTAGTATCACTGCTCCGGTCACACCTCTTGCACCACAGAAAGGGTCAGAAAGTAAAGGTGTTAAATTTGAAATTCAAAACACAAATATGAGTGAGGGGTTTGCCTCCTCGCCGCTCTAAACTTGTTGATGGTTGAGCCAGTGGTTAGCAGCTAACAGCGCAAACAGCTGCAACAGAACAAATACCTGTTTACCTGTGGGAGTAAAACACGTATCTGTGTATCTATACACAGTTAATGATTGTTTGCTGGTATATTAATGTTCTGAGTTGCGAGTTAAGCACCTTTGATGATAGAAAGGCAGCTTGTTAAAGTGAAAGAGGGTCAAGAATTTGTTGGTGCTCATTCTTGTCAAGAATAGTTCATTTAAAATAGCGAGAGACACTGGTGCTTTGCCAAATATCATAAAGCAGCTGAAATAATGTTTTAGTATTCCAAATCAAAAATAGTTCAGTTTTTTTATTTTGGTACCCTTCCTGTTCATTGTATCCTTAAGGCGGTAAAGTATTAGTTATGGACACTATTATCTTTAGAACCTTCACTCAAATTGTTGTGCTTGTGTTCTATGAAATAAAAACTGACTGTATTTTTTGCAGGATTTGTATTTTTCTACATGGACTGAATTTCCTTACATGGAGAAAAAACATTTCAGTGCTTTAAGTCTTTTATAACTCAACAGACTGCAACCTAGACAATCAGAGATACATGTGAGAAATACTTTTTCTGTGTGGCTGTTGTTCTAACTGTTAGCAGGATGCAGATGCAGTTTCACATGTGTTTTTTGAACCCTAGAGGAACTACCACCATCGATGGCATATGTACACGTACACACACACGCACACACACACAAATAGAACATGGTCAGACTCAGTTAAACTGTGTTCACACCATGTATAAAAACACTAGCCACACAGTCAATATCATTATGAGTGAAATACGTTGTCAAAACACTCAAAGTGCAGATTCTAATATTAACGACAACGCTATCTCAATTATAATTGATTAAAAACACATAAAACAAAAAGGATCTTGCATTAATAGTTTAGTAACTTTGATAGTAAAACATTGATGGTGATTTTATATTATTTATTTATTTTTATAAATCAGTTAAAGCACATAACACAATACAATTTGTCTAAAACAATTGTCTATAACAAATAATCTTATAAAAAATAATTCAATTAAATATTGGTATATTTTGCCTGCAGCATTTATCCATTGAAACATTTTCAAAACATGCACCATTTGGTCACTGTCTTCAATAGAAAAATTAGAAAGTTAAGTTTCCTGATATACACAGTACTCATATCTTACATAAACACAAAATGAAAACAGAAGTTAGGATTTTTACACTATGCTGATGATACTGCGTTTAGTATGTAAAGGACTTGATCAACTGGGTTTAAACCCCAATGATGATACCATCATTTGACTTTCTCTTCCTGCTCACTGCAAAATGTCTTCGTAGTGAATGGTTATACGTTTCACACAACTGTTTGATTTCCTCCATGACGATCAGAGATTTAACTTCCCCAAAGAGCATCCCCTTTACTACGGCACAATTCGGAGAGTCTCTTTCTCTTTACATCTACGAAGAGAGCTAACTGTTTATATTCAGTAATTTAGAATCCACAACAGTTCCGGACAAAGACACATTCAACTAAATGTCTTCATGACCTATGGGGGGGCGCCTACCAGACCGAGCCTCTGGCCTCTGCCCAGGTCTCCACCTTGAACATGAACGAATAAGTCATAAGTATGCCTGTGTACAAAGCCTCATATGGCTCCTCTGTGCTGTAAACTCCATTAAAACAAATCATTGAGCCACTGTTTGTCATGGTCCTATGGTTTTTCTTCTTTCTCTCATTTGTTTCAAGTCCTCTCCTCTTGAATCTTTTCATCTTTGTTCGTGGTCCTTCCTGCCTTTGTGTTTCCTTCCTCTGACACCGATTTGTTCGACCTGCTCCTCGTCAACCCTGCTGTAACTTGTCCCTGATTCTTTCCTTATGTATAAAGTCTCTGTGCTCTGGTGGTCTTTAGTCAGTCAGTCTTTGTTGTCTGCATTGCTGCGTGGAGTTTTGTACCTGTATCTGGCTGCTTTTTGGACACTCGGTTTGTAAGGCTTTTTTTTTTTTTAAATCAATTAACTGCACCAGTCGGCCTGCTCTTGTATCTGCAAACGGGTCCTCCTGCACTCCAAACCCCCAAACTGTTTCACTGAAAGACATGTTCCTTTAATGTGATGAACAGGGCACTGAACGTTTGAGTAAATCCCGTCCTGCTGCTATAAACAGTCTAGAACACCTCGTGTATTAATCCGCAGGCCAAAATAGTCCCCGTTAAAGACATTATTTACTCCAGTTTCACCTAAAGTTTAGTGAAAACTACAGTGCAAGTTTATATCTTCAGATTGAAACAATTGGCTTTTCACTTGGAGTCACATAGAGGCTGTGTAATGCTGACTGTATTGATAGACAAAACAACCCATTTTTATTTGATTTTTTTTAATGTTAATTATAAGAAAATAACAAATAAGAATATCGTCAGCTTTATCCTTTCAGATAAACATGTCATATTGCCTTATATCAATTATACTTCAAGGATTTAAAAGTGTATTTATCTCAGCTCAAGTATAAAAATGTTATATACAGAGTATCCCCAGAGTGGTGGTTTTGAGGTTATGTTTGATTTTTTTGATGCAAGCTTTCATGTTCAAAATTAGGTTGAAGTGCATATTTGAAGAAGACAAACCATCATTATAAAGCTGAAATTCTTTCTCAATATTCCACTGCACTGCGAGGTCCTGACCAAGCTGCTGCCTGTCATGAATTACAATTATATTGACATAATTCTGACAGGCTTTTTGGTGAATGTTTCATTATTAATGATATCTGCTCTCCTAAATGTGTTTCTTATTCAGTAGTTAATCATTTCTACCACACTCTCATCATGCCATCTCGCTCTGTGTTCTGGTCCAATATGGCTGCCATCGGAGCGGGTTCAGGTGTTGCTCTTCTCCTCCGTCACACGGTTGGAGCAGTAGTCCTGAATACCTGGAGGAGGAGAGAGCAGTGGACTGTGATGGGGATGATAACGGTAGATTTGATGAAGATTTCCAAGGTAACATATATATTATACCTTTGTGTTTAAAGATCTTTGTGCGTGTGTGCGTGTATTTCCTTTTTATTAACTGTCTGCTGAATCAATGTGAATCTTCTGTTACACAAACCACATTTGACTCCTCAACTTTAATCCCACAAGTAGTTATTGAATTTCGTTCACTCCCTCTTCCCTTTTAGTCGACTGCTTCCCATTAATTGTTGGTGATCACTTCTTCTTTCAATACATTTAATCGGAATTTGGACTTCAAGCAAACCATCCAGTCATCAAAAAAATAAGAAGGGACTTCACTGGAATCCGTGTGTGCGTCAAACTTCCTGTCTCCGAAATGTAACCGAATCTACAATATGAAGCGGGAGGAGGCCAAGCAGACGTCTCAGACGCTTGTGTACGCGTGTTGGGTTTTTGTTCCTGTAAACACTCACTCTGCACGATGTTCAGGTAGACTTTAGCAGCGGGAGAGTCGGGGACTTCGCTGAGGAAAGACTTGCCCTCGTCGCAGCTTCGCGCTATCCTCGGGTCTAGAGGTACCTTTCCTAACAGGGGAAGATTGAGATCCGCACACATTCGCTCTGCGCCGCCGCTGGTGGGAGGGAAGATCTGTGAAGTGTTCTGCAAGAGAGGGGACAAAGAAAAATATAAGCCATGTATGCATTTTTAGATACTAAAGTACCACAAACTACAAGTACGCTCTCTATGCAAGCTTAGCTCAGGAATGAAATGAACAGCCAGAGTTACATTTTATAGTTAATATTTATAGAGTCTGAACAAGTCAACACGGCCTTTTACCCTTAGCCTTTTACCTGGCCAGAGACGAGAATGACACCTGTAACCATGGCAACTGCAGCGCTAAGAAGATCCAAAAATTGGATTAAAATGTCATTAGTTTTGTTTACTAAAAGTTACACAGTAAAACGACCAAAGTTTGACTAAAACTTATATTAATCTATTTAATCTATTTATTTCTTATTGGACCTTTATTCACAATGCCTATAAAAAGTATTCACCCCCCTTGGATGTTTTCCCCTTTTGTTGCTTTTATACATGAAATCATGGTCAATATAATTTGGCTTTTTTGACAAGAATTTGCAAAAAAAGCTTCTTTCATGTCAAAGTGAAAACAGATTTTTACAAACTAATGTCAATTAATTAAAAATATATAGTGTAAAATAAGTGTTTGCATAAATATTCACCCCCTTTAAAGTGACTGACCTAATTCAACAGAGGTCCAGCGTGTTGATGCCAGCAGTGTCACAATTAGTGAAAAGAATCAGTCCTATCCTGTGCACTGCATACACATACTGCATCTGTGACTCTCTCACGGCCTGTGTGTCAACAGAAACCAGCTTCCTAATGCTAGCTTGTGTTTGACCTAATTCAGACAGCAACGGTAGCACTTTTAAGAACATCTTTGTAGCAAAGATTAAAGAAGATCATGAAGCTTTAAGGCTCCTTAGCAACAGCCAGTCCCAACTTGTTTCACTCTAACAGATGAAGTGACAGCTCAGTGGTCATGTTTGTTCTACCGTGCCCTCCATCCACTGTTTCTCTTTGCCTCCTGTGGCTGTCTGCCAAAACAGTCCAGACGTCTGCTGGTTTCGCCTATGTTTTTTATGTGTGTGTGTGTGTGTGTGTGTGTGTCTGGCCGTCTGTTTGCAACACCGTGTATGCACATCTGTCAGTGACCTTGCATGAAGGACAAACGAAGCCACTCATGTTCTCCACCACTCCGATGATCGGCAGCTTGACCTTCTGACAGAACCTGATCTCCTTCCGCACATCCTGCAACGATACCTCCTAGAGAGAGAAAGAACGAAAGAGAGAAACAGAAAGAGAAAGGTGAAGCAAGGAGAGGATGGGGAGGGAACTAACACACTAGTGAAATAAGTGAAAACAGTTTTCCTTTCCCTCCCAACTGCTATCATGGTTTACAGGGATAGACTGTGCAGATTGAAATGTTTATGTTGGTTTGGTCGAGTAAAAGCTGGAGGAATGAGGAAATGATTCCACTGCTGTCTGACATCATAAGTCAAGGTCTAATTTAAGTATCAGGAAGTGTTTGTTCAGATTGGTAGAAGAACAATGGTTCCTTGTGAGAAACACTGTGCAGGGACACGACATTACAAGTTACATTACAAGGGACAGCACGGGAATTATGTTGTTGTTTACAAACTGATAAACAAATGACTACTAAACATGGTGGATTATAACTGTTTATGATGCGGTGACAGTAGTCACTGCATCAGTCTCACTGGATCATAGACTTTTTATGGGTTTATGTTAAAACAGCTTCCTCTGTCGGTGGCCATATGATAATTACATGTTGCAGATAGTTTTTTTATTGAATAAAACTATAAAACAAAGTGAGAGTGTAACAACAGCTATGATTATGGTTGAAATGATGCACCGGGATTACTTTGCTGCCCAATGTTCAACTGTGAATATACGACTGTTATGCAATAACAAAATGAATTCAGTGAGAAAACGATGGTCAGTGTCTCAGACCACTTTCACATCATGTTTACTTTATCTGCCAGCACCTTCCAGAAAGTTTGGTTACCCCTCAATATTGTCATGTGGTAAATACAGCGTGGTGAAGTTTTGGCTGTTGACACACTTTAGTGAAGGTTAGGATTCATTTTAAGACCCTCAACCAGCCTTGTGAGCTTAACATTTCACAGCATTATTTTTCCATAACCCCCCCCCCCCCCCCACAGCGGGTGGTAGCGTGCTGTATTCAGCTGTGGGTTAAACGTGGAGGTGGAGGTGGAGGGAGGACTGGCGACAGTCACAGCAGTGATGGAAGCGAGGGGTTTTCCACTAGAGATGAATTTAGATCCCACCCTACTCAAAACACATCGCGTAATGGCAAACTGAGGTCCTCCTCTCTGTGGTTTTCTTCCTTTGTGTTTCCTGTTTGCTAAAGTTCTTTCTTTAGGGAGATTACAACAAAACCTTGTGTTGACTGCAAACTGCACATTGTTTGTCTAGGAAAATGGCATTCTAGCTGGAATTATCTTTGCTGTCTCATGAAAACACAGAGTAACCAGTAGCATGGTCAGTAGCCTCTATGCTGCTGCATCTATGCTGCATTCACGTGGAATCAGGCAGACGGTAGACCCGATATCATATCAGTGGACGAGTGCAGGACGGTAAAATGAGATGAGGCCGGCAAAGAATATTGCAACAATAAAAAAAAAGGTAGAAGATATTGCCGTCAAAATTTAAGATATTGAAACTTTTTGCAGTCCTCTGCGACTGAATTAAAAACTGAAGTTACGCATCTCTCTCAAAACGGAGAAAGTTGTTTAAGTTTGCAACAGAATATTTAGAGAAAGCTGCATTTTATATCTTCCTGCATCGCTAGAATAATAACACAAAATCATTTTATTTAATATATTTTATTCCATAACTCTTGTTTCATTTAGTCAGACTGTTGTTTGTTCTTCCCATGCTGTCCAGAAGGTGAAGGGCGTCTGTCCGATTGCTTGTGAACGCAGCATAAGATGACTGCAAAATGCAGGCGTTTGAAGCAATGTTGCGTTTTGAGTAAAGGGTCGTGATTCTGTCTGTTAATAACGTTTACGGTTATTGGTGTTAGTATCACTATCATTATGACTGTCTAGCGTTACATAAAAAACCAACAGCTGAATGAACAACTCAAGGTGGCTGAAATTCATTCTCAGAAATGTAGGAAATCACCAACTGAAGTACAAGTAGTCAAATCAGGAGGATTGAAGGTAGACGAAGATGATATTTGGTGGTGGAACTTCCCTTTACAGTGGATGTAAAGGCAGCTGTTCATGTGAGTTACTGCACTCCGTCATGGGTTGTATATGTGAGCATGTGTGTGTGTGTGTGTGTGTGTGTGTGTGTGTGTGTGTGTGTGTGTGTGTGTGTGTGTGTGTGTGTGCTACCTGTGGTGTGGTGATGATGACTGCTCCGTCAACGTGGGTGGAGCTCAGGTACTGGACGAGCGACAGGTGTTCGTCAGAGGTGCCAGGGGGCGTGTCCACGATGAGGTAATCCAGCTCCCCCCAGTCGACATCCCTCAAGAACTGCTTGATCATCCCTGATTTCAGACAAACGCCACACAGCTTATAATGGTGGGACATTTGGAAACAGTTTGACACATTTTACACACACATACACACACAAAAGCACACACACACACACTACCATTCTTCTTTGGTCCTCTCCAAATCACAGCATCATCAGGGCTACTTAGCAGGAAGCCAATAGACATGACTGCCAGGTTGTCATCCACATACTGCAACAAACAATACACGCACATACATATTTGTTTAGGAAATATGCAAATTTCTATAAAGAATGAAATATTAAAAACTAAAGCAGCATTGTTTAAATTGACTCACAACAGGAGACCATCCTGAGCCGCTCTGGTGAACCTGAACAGAATTACAGATTACAGCTCTGAAGTAAAAGCTTCACAGTATATTTGTGTATTGCCGTTAACATTTCTGCCCACGACTCACCTGTTCTCCCTCTAAGCCCATGATCCTGGGAATGGATGGACCACAGATATCTATATCCAGCAGGGCAACCTGAAAACAGAGACACACTTTAGCCTCCTGGGTAGTGGAGTCTGTGATAAGATGAATTGATCTGAAAGTTCAGTTCTGTAATCTTGTAAAAAACTACATCTGTCGTGGCCTTCCATTCCACATCGAGTCTTATATCCTCAAAAAACAGTCAAGACCAGTGAGGTCTGTGGTTTACAGAAAGTTGTTTACATGACTCTACTATACACAGCAACTAAGTTATCATAAATACAACATTGACTGCTGTGTCACTGACAGCTCAGCTGGGGTTATGGACAGGATTAGCTAAACTAGAACATGAAGGCGTTTAAAAGCAGCTGGCGTACTGCAATGTTCAAATCTCAGGAGGAGCAATATTTGTTAAAAGCGAAAAGTGTGTAATAATAAAAAGAAAAAAAATATATATATTATCGTGCTGCAGAGATGTCCTGGCCTAAGCATCATTATCTTAAAACTTAAGAAAATATCTCTGTTTGGTACAGATGCTCACAAAAAAAAATCAATCATTTGTATATTTTTTTTAATGAGAAAACTGTTAATAATGATGTAAAAATCATCAGCAAAATTACGCTATTGCATTGGGAAGGCAATTTGATTTTTTTGATTTTCTTTTAAATGGTTCAGCCCTAATGGAAATTGCTTTCTGATCTTAAACCTCTGTTAACCATGTCAGAGGTGACCCCTAGAGGCGTTTAGCTGATCTCCACAAGAAACAGTCACTGTCTTTAGACTAAACCTCAGGTACACCGTAGCTTCAAAGCACACAGCAAATGGGCTGGAGAATTTGGAGCCTTACTGGTTTTGTTTTTTGAAATACCAGCTTGTGGCTCTATGGTTTCAGCGCATTGAAAACCAAGATAAAAATCTAAATATTACCTCCTTCGTGCTGTCACTAGCCAGAGCGTGAGCCAGGTGAGCACTGAAGGTACTCTTCCCCACGCCTCCTTTTCCAGACAGCACAAGGATCTTGTGTTTGACTGTTGACATCTTCGCTCCTATCTCTGCTATGGCTGGAGATGAGACAAGGGAGGAGATGAAGGAGGGAGGAGACTCTCAAAACAAGGGTTCACCTAAAGCTTCTAACCTTTCCTTTTTAAATCATCTCATTAATACCACATGTATTGGTTGAACTGTATATGAATTATTAGGATATTAAGATGCGGTAACAGTCTTACCAGGGTCGGGGGCCTTGGTGGCTCCAGAAGCACATATCTTCTGGTTGGGACAGCCCTCACATGACGATGACTTTCCTGCTTGCTCACTTTCTGTACCCGGGCAGTCTGAAAGGATAAAACACAGAGCAGGTACGAGTGTGTTATTAATATTAGATCATCTTAAACTGATCAGAACCAAACACACATGTTCTGGTTGCTAATGATTAAATCACGTCTATGGTTGAAATATTTATACATTATTAGTCACATTACTATTATTATTCCCTGTACTATTACGCTTATTGACTTGCTTCTACCCTGGAGTCTTTGTGCTTTCTCGCTTCGCAGGCTTCTATAAATCGTGGCTGTACCTGGACCGTGGTCGTGCATCCTGCTACGGCCCTGCTGACACCGACTGCTACCACCATTATTATTACTAGTCACATTACTATTACTATTACCTGTACCATTAAGCATTTTAGCTTTACTTCCACCCTGAAGCCCTTTTTGCTTTCTCGCTTTGCAGGTTTCCATGAATCGTTGTGGTACCTGGACCGTAGTCGTGCCTCCTGCTGTGAGCCGACTGACACCCACTGCTACTTCGATTATTATTATTAATCACATTACTATCCCTATTTCAGAATTATAAATCTACTATAATAATTGCTGCTGTTATTATAAGTAGTAGTGGGGCGGCTGTGGCATAGTGGAGAGCAAGGTAGTTCTCCAATCAGAGGGTCAGTGGTTCGATACCCGGCTTCGGCAGTCGATGTGTCCTTGGGCAAGACACTTAACCCCAAGTTGCTCCTGAAGGCTTGCCATCGGTGTGGACTGGATGTTGCATGAATGTTAGTTAGAGTCTGATGGTGGCACCTTGCATGGTAGCCTGTCATCAGTGTGTGAATGGGTGAATGATATGTAATATACTACTGATTGTAAGTCGCTTTGGATAAAAGCGTCTGCTAAATGACTGTAATGTAATGTAAGTAGTCTTCATGTTTTCCTTCGTTACTCTACTTACTACTCTTATTATATGAATCATTTATGTCATATACATTGAATGTGTTGTATCTCTGTTATGCTGTTCATTCTGTACACATGACATCTATTGCATTCTGTCCATCCTGGGAGAAGGATCCCTCCTCTGTCGTTCTCCCAGAGGTTTCTTCCTTCTTTCTCCCTGTTAAAGGGGTTTTTAGGGGAGTTTTTCCTGAGCTGATGTGAGGATGTCTCATGTGTACAGATTGTAAAGCCCTCTGAGGCAAATTTGTAATTTGTGATTCTGGGCTATACAAAATAAACTGAATTGAATTGAATTTTCCACACTGACTCTGGAGGCTGAGACCTGTGTCAGCAACATTGAATGGAGTGGTGAGGCAGCAAAAATGACCAATGTCACGTCAGGAAAAACATTTTAGTAAGTGCGTCATTGAACGTCATAACTCCACAGGCGATTTCTGTTTATTCATTGCATGTAAAGAAAGCAGCAGCAGCAGTACCAGTTCATACACATATGTAATAATATTAACAAGTTTAAAAACTCACGTTCAGGTGCATTATCTGGTACGTCTGCCATTTTTACTCGAGTGTCCTCCGCTTAAAGTCGTCCCCCTTCAAAGGTTCCGCATACGCACAGCTTCGATCCGATCCGTACGTTGCGGACCTTTGACATCCAATTGGGGAAAAAAAACAAAAAACAGAAGGGGAAAAAACAATGACAAGAAAATTACTAAAAAACAAGATGAGGTCATTTGCCAATATATCTAGATTTTTTGGAGAGTATTTGTTCATAAATCTTTTGGTGTTCTGGATGTGCATTCCATGTAATCATTGAAGTTGATGTTGGGTTGCATTGATGTCACTCATGCCTCAGAGTCATACAATGCCATACGATGGTTATGAGATTCTTCTAAAGGTCTTATTAACTTCCTTCAACATGATACTACTGTTTTTTTTTATTGCTTATTTATAATACTTGTTTTATTTTATTTTTTATTTTTCATTTTTTATTTTTTATCTTGTCTTCTTCTACTATGTCTCTTGTGTGCACTTTACTCTTATACGCTGCAATGTAAGCCTGCAAATTTCCCCGCTGCGGGACTAATAAAGGATTATCTTATCTTATCTTATCTTATCTTATTTATCTTATACATGTTGGTGAATTGCCATCACCATACATTTACAAGGTCATACTTTGGAAGTTTTCAACCAGACAAAACATCTGAACATGAATGTGCAAATGTTTAAACCTTCAGTGTTGCATAATAATTCATTGAACCATAGCTGTCTTATTTACAGAGCTGTCACAATGGTGTACCAAACAAGATTGTTGTAAGACTGACTGATATTGGGAATTGCAGTGAGCTGGAAAAGTATTCCATTTAATTCTTAGTGGTACTCAGTGTCTAACAGTATTCAGCATTCATTCAGCATTCAGTGTTCCTCAGTATTGTGTTTAACACAATTATCATGAGTACATGTAAGTTTGTTCATGTTGATTTGATTCTTTCCCTCTTGCATTTGTGTTCATAGTCTATATTAACAGCACGCTACGATAAATACAACTTAACATAATAGTTTTTTATACATCGGTGTGCAGTTTGCATGTGTAAAGTGCTATTTGTTTGGTGTTTGTGTGTAAAGTTGTGATGCAAAAATAACATTTTTAGAAGAGTTTATATGGTTGGTAAAGTGTTTGCTTTGCAAGCAATGTAAGATATTATTCATTTTGTGTACATGTTTTTGTGTGTAGAGTTTTGACAAAAAGGGCCCTAGTTTCAAACTTGGGTGATCTGGAGCTAAATTATAAAAAGTAATACATTTGTCCACTAGGTTGTGCTGTTGATTAATTTAGAAAAAGTTAGAGCAATACACATTCCCCCACATTCAGGAGAGGAAGGAGAGAGAGAGAGAGAGAGAGAGAGAGAGAGAGAGAGAGAGAGAGAGAGGAGAGAGAGAGAGAGAGAGAGAGAGAGAGAGAGAGAGAGAGAGAGAGAGAGAGAGAGAGAGAGAGAGAGAGAGAGAGAGAGAGAGAGAGAGAGAGATAGATTAGGGGCTTGTTTTCAAGTTTAAAACAACTTTGAATATAAGATACTGGAATGAATAGTTCTGAACTGATTCCTGATAATGTACAGTATGATTTCATGCAATGCACATTTTTTCAGGGCAAGCTTTGCTGACATAACACACACACACACACACACACAAACACACACACACACACACACACACACACACACACACACACACACACACACACACACACACACACACACACACACACACACCTGGCACATGAGCTCCCACAGTGCAAAAAGGTGATTCAAATGGAGAAAGATTTCACATATAGGGCAAACAACTCTATAGTGTTGTAGAGTTTTTTAAAAAGCATACATGTCAGATGGTCTACCACATTCAGTATATACATTGTTTACACAACACAATAGTGTTACTCATGTCAAACTGTGTTGTTGATGTCTCCTGAGGATATTAGTACCCTTTACAAGCACTTTATGGCCCTCCTGAATCGCCTAACTACTCACATTTATTATGTGTTACATGGTAATTATGACCAGAGCGGCATCAACATTGTGCTGCATTATAACATATGTGTCTTTGTTGCCCACAGTTGTTTCTGTTCAAACACATTTAAACTTACAAAGCTGTTTTATTGGCTCACTGGGGTTACAGGAAAAGGTGATTGGTCGACAGATATCGTTTGTCTGGCTTTGCAATCGAAGAACAAGGAGAAGTGTTAGGTGTGTGTGTGTGTGTGTGTGTGTGTGTGTGTGTGTGTGTGTGTGTGTGTGTGTGTGTGTGTGTGTGTGTGTGTGTGTGTGTGTGCTTTTGTGCCCTCCCCTCCCCCAATTGTTTGCCCTGTCAAGAGGGTGTAATATGATATTTTCTTTGTGTTGGTCCATCTGTCAGTAACTGAGAAACGTATTCATGCAAACCTTTCACAAGCTTTATTCACAGTTTTCTCTTTAGTAAACTGTAGTCTTTCAATCAACAGTTGGCCAGAACACAGTCTATTAAAACTAGATTGTCCTATTGTGTTGTCTGGGCACTGATTTGTGCGAAGTGGAGAACACATCCACGAAGAAAGGAGAAAAAATGGGATATCAAATCGGAATGCAAAGATTGTAAATTACATTACAGGTTGTTTTTTTTTGCCGTTGCTTACACAGATTTTGGTTCATTTTGTCAAAACTTAACAGAAGCAAAATAAGACACAACACTTGGAGACAGAAATCTCACCGCAATCAAAACCTCACGATCCTTTGTTAAAATGGCATTTTTTGCAACAAAATGATACATGCACAATTTGAATTACTCTCTTCAAAGCAGCAACAACACACATTATACAAACCACTGCTGCATTTAGTACCTTGTATACCTTTAAAAAAGTATAATAAAAAGAGGGATAGGTACAGACACAAAGAAAGACATAGAGAGAAGGGAGAGAGAAGGGTGAGGCACAGAGAGACGGAGCAGTCGTTAAGTGTCTAATTCATCCCTTGAGGGAAATTGAAAGTCTAAGCAGAGAAAGACAACAGTGAACCTGGAGACTTGGAAGAATGGTTTGTGAAATTGCTATGATATCCTTCCTCTTTTTACTTCAGTAGTCCTCCCATGACTCTCCACACCCTTTAACGGAAGCGCCAAAAAGGTTCAATTAGCTCCTTGAATAGAGAGAGAAGCTGACATTTCTCTGAACACAATGCTCTGCTATACCTCTAGACAGGGACAAAACAAACTCTGTTGGACACTCTTATCCATATGAGATCATGCATATTTAAACTGGATGAGCCCAGCGGGAATCAAACCTCTATTGTGGCAGTGAGTGCTCATGTGTATACACACAATAAGGTACATTCATACACTTGTACTGCATATTGATAGAATACAGGAAGAAAGTAAACAAATAAATACCCAATGACAACACTGTGATCCAAATTTCTTATTTTATATATAATACTTTTTACTTTATGTACAGCTGCCTTTACAAAGTCCGTACTGTTCAACTGGGACATGCTACTTTTTACTTACAACTCCTCTGATCCTCTCATAAATCAGCTATGCAGAGGATTGTGGGTCAGATTTGTTAGAAAAGCATTCTTGCTTGCATACTGCATAATTCTGAATTACACCCTTTTTTTTTGTCACACTGCATATGACAAAATATCAAAATATTTCTCTGGCATACTAAATAATATGATAGTATGGGTATTTGAATGTGCAGAAAGACTCTTTTGAAATTAAAATGTGTTTGAAATGTGACGAATGCGGTGTGATGACCCTGAGGAGATCAGATAGATAGTTAGATGAGATACCATCCTCTAATGTCTGTATGGTAAATATGAAGCTACCAGCAGCATGGTGTTGATCCAATCCATTCAAAACAATGCATGATAACATTTCCTTATTAGCAGTAAATACAAAGTACAGCTAAGGCTGATGGAATGTTAATATTTATCCAAAACTAAATATTGGTAGAATTGAAATGGACCTGATGATGGGACAAGATGAAAAGTTAAGGACTCATGTGAACCTCATGGTGGCACTAAAAAGTCAGGGGATCTCCAGAGTCAGTAGGATTCCTCCTCAGGTGACCATGAATGTCTGTAGAAAAGTTCATAGAAATCTGTTCAATAGTTACTGATTTGTTCTCTTTTTCATAAAAACAAAGAGGTCCAGTACGAATTATTAATCCTAATCAGTGTAAACATTTCAAACATTTTGTGAGTTTTGTGCAAATGCATGCAGTTCATTTGAGCTATGACATCATCTGTCAGTCAGTCAGTCACACACACACACACACACACACACACACACACACACACACACACACACACACACACACACACACACACACACACACACACACACACACACACACACACACACACACACTAGACTAGATAGTCCATCATGAAGTCACGCACATTTTGTCGAATCAGCAAGTGGTTTACGCACACACAGCCTCGTTCTTCTATCTTTGTGTGGACATAATGCATAATGCATCCACTGGCCCCTTAACGTTAACCTTCACAACCAAATATCTGACCCCAACAGTTACCTTTAACTGAACCTCATTCTAACCTTGACCTTAAAATGATGTCTCAACCCTCAAACAGGCCTCTGAATGTTTGAGGACCGGCCAAAATGTCCTCACATTCCTAAAAGGTCCTCACTCCGAAAGTCTAAAACTCATATTGGCTCTCACAAAGATAGCAGTACAAATACCTACACACACACTAATAGACTCAGGTCAGACTTCGGTCACAGAGTTACTCAGCACTAAAGTTAAGCCTTGGTCAGTCATCACACCGGGAACAATGCCACACACACACACACACACACACACACACACACACACACACACACACACACACACACACACACACACACACACACACACACACACACACACACACACACACACACACACACACATACGCCATGTGGCCTTAACATAACTCACGCTTTCTCTATGAGGATTAACAGAGGAAGTTTTGTGTGTGTTCGGGTGAAAGCGAGATGTCACACAACTGAAGAGGAAACAGGAAGCGAGTCGTTATGGAAAAAAGATGGGTGTGATCTGGTAATGGAGCGGTTACAGATGTACAGAAGGAAACAAATAGTTTGTGGATAACATTTCATTTCATGAGAGCTGCATCGACGGCTGATACTGAATCTTTTCTCTTCACATTCCAAACGTCACTCAGGTATCTTAGAGCTTGGTGTATAATTGCCTATTTGTGACAGCAGTAAGCGAACAGCAGGGGGTCCTAATTTGAATGCTCTGCCAAGCTTCGCGTTACACTCCTGCTCTTGTCTCTGCTCTGGAAGAACAGTGCAATGGGCTGCCTTGGTGTGGATGTGTACAAGGAAAATAAACTGTAATGTGCGGTTTGACATATTTGCCCTGCAGTAAAAGTTCACAAAGTGCCAACTTTTTTGCAGAACTAAACCTGTGGGTTTTTTTATTAACTGTCCTCCCAAGAAAAATGAAATAATCAGCAAACAACCCCATAACAACATTTGTTTATGTTCAAGTGACAAAGCAATCTAGCAACATTGATAATTGTGAGTATTTTACAGATGGAGAAGGTCAGGGTGGATGATCAGGACCAAAAAACATAAGGGACTGGTTTCCCAACAACAGTCAATGTCTTTTAAACCTTGATAATGATTGTTTCTTTACCCAAACCACAATATTTTCATAGCCCTAATGAAGTTGTTTTTGTGCCTTAATCTGACCAACGTATGTTGCTTTGTAATTACTGAAACAGTCAATAAAGATTTACCCGGCTTTACATGAACAGTGTTGTTCTTTAACTCATTGTCCAGGTGATGTGGTGTTTCAGTGTTATACTGTGATCTGTAGACTTTAGCTTCTACCTTTATCTCTTTAATCTGTTTTCACTGCTGAATCAGTTTGACATCCTTGATATATTCTTCAAGCACAAATTATTTTTTTCTTCTTTTTAATCGATAATATTTATTCAGTGAGTGCAGTTAGTGACAGTGTGGGCTCCAGAGGGCGGGGCTTAGCTAACAGTCAATTGCAAAAAAAAAATATTTTTTTAGTTTAATGTGGAAGACTTGTTTGGCTGAGATCTGCACTGCAGCACCCTGCTGGTCCAACGAGGTGGTCTCATTGAAATCAGTGACAGAGTCAGGGTGGCCCGGTGGTTCCAGAGTCTCAGAAGCAGGATGACAGAATGCACCAGGTTCAGCTCTTTAAACAACCACTTCTGTGTGGTTTGAGATCCTCCTCCATCGTTCTCCCGCCTCTGATCCTCCCCTCTCTCTCTCCCCTCTCTCTCTCCCCTTCCATTCTTCTATTTCCTCCCTCTCCTACGAAATTCTCAGCTGCTACGGTCACGTCGGGTCATCCCCTCGGAGACTATTTTAACGGCACCTTGTTGGCCGACACTCATGTGTGTGTCTGTAGAGAGTGCCAAATATCTTGACATTAGTGTTTGACATTTAAATAAATAAACTGCGAGAGGTTTCACCTGCTTTTAAGAGAGACTTTTAAAGTTCCCCTTTCACCCCAGAAACAGGAATGTTTGTTGCAGAGCAGAGTCCACACCCAACGATGATGCAAAGTAACACACACCCACGCACATTAAACATAGACTATGCAAAATCATTGCTCACCATCATAAGAGACACATTGTGTACATGTACGTGCATGCATTTTTGGTCATGCTTTCATGTGTGTGTTTGTGTGTGGACACTACCTGAGTGATAACACATGCAAATCTCTACCAGTCACCCATCCAGATCATACTTAAGATTGTTTGTTTTATTGCTTATTCTTCAGAGAAGAGAGACAGACTCCTAACGATGCACACAGAAAAAGAAGCGATGCATTTCTGGATCGAGCACTCAGAGGAGACTACATTCAGCTAAAAGTCAGTGTCCTGACATTATAATCGATGAAATGCTAAGAAAACAATTAATATTATTTATAATTTTCCCCTAATTTGCAAAGACTGTACTGATTTTTCCATACTCTTGGAAAGCGTAGGACATGATCCCTCACCAGCTTCCCATACACTGCATCCCACATTTTAAAATTCCCCGTTCTTTGCAGAAATCTTGATTTGTGTTTTTGTTTTGTTTTTGTTCTTTGTGGCTTAATGTCAATATAAATGAGTATATCAAATATAAATAAATGCTCTATATATAAAATGGAAAATCATTTCTATATGTAGTATCTTCCAAGATACTGTGCAATAGCATATGTGCACCCACATGATATCCACATGGAATTTCAGATATTTCTTGCAGTTATTCTGGTCAGGCTGCAGCCAGAGGAATCCCAGACATCGATTCTATCTTTGTGCCTCCATCCCCCAGCCTCCATCACACCAGCCCACAACTCAAACCACTGACCATATACACCACCCTGCTCACTGGACCAAACTAATCCACCCTTTAGAAACTAGAAACAACTACCACGATTATGTAGTGCTATCTGGCCAAAATATTCTATCATAATAAAGTAAAAAGAAAAAAATCATATTTCAATAATGATAAATAACAATATGTTTACCGGTAGTTCAATAAATATAAAGTCTATATAAAATAACCACATGGTAAAGACTACTTTAGTTTACTCCTGTTTGTCAATACTTGACAAATAAAAAGTATAATTTTATGAAGAACTGTAGTGCAAAAAAAGAACAGTAAAAATGTAAAAATATACATATATATTTGTTTCCAGATATGCACTGACTATGTTTGCATGCATGCACACAAATACAGAGTATTCAGACTGAGAGAATAGTTTGATTTAACTGAGTTAGAATGTGCTTGTAATTATCAATTTAGTAGACGTAATTGTGAATCACGAGCTCTCTATATATATATTATTGCATCAGGATACAATTCTACTGTAAGATCCTAAATTATCATATTGAATTATTGCTCAGTCCCAGGCTGATTAATGAGTTGATGTTATTTTGAAGTAGTTTTAAAAGACAGTGTTGGTGTGTGTGAGCGTGAGACGGCGGTGTGTTTGTGAGGGGATCGTATCCTTGCTTGACCTTCGGCCTGCCAAAACCATCCCACTTCAAACGGCCTCCATCACAGTGACTTAAGGCGAAGAGAGCCTACGCGTACATGTGAACAAACACACACAAACAGTCTGAAGAGGTCAGAGGTCATAAGAGAGGAGAGGTCTCAGCTGTCCCGACTCGCCGCCTGAGCAGAATAACCCCAGAATAACCGGCGTTATCTCTCCGCATGGGTGTGTGTCTGAATTGACAGTTGGCGGGCAGTTGTGATGACAATGAAAATATCTTTGTTTCCGAGGAAGGGAGGCCAGTTGTGTGTGTCCTCGACTGTCAGAGTGTTTATGTAACGGAAGGAAGATTAGACATCAGCCTATTTCTGGTCACACAGAGTTGGATAGAAGTGTTTTCCTCTGCATTCAACAGGAGAAAAGGATGCACTGCATTTCCTATCATTGAAATAAAACTATCTGCTGTATGTGATCGAGCCACAATTACTCTGACATCAAGAAATACACACAATCACAAACAGGCAAGAAAAGCCAACGTATTGTTAATTTAAATACTGTATTTAATCTCCCATTTTAACTTTCAGACTTTGTGCAGATATGACTTGACACTGAAGGTTTGGAGACATGTTTAAATTAGAAAAATATTAAAATTACAACTGCTCGAACTTTTGAAATACAGCAGAATATGAACCTGGAATAAACTGTTTGCATTCCAGATACGAAGTGCTGATAAACCATGATAACTGTGTAAATAACAGATCCTTAATGGCTGCCCTCATTTCAGTGCAGTACCAGTGCCAGTGGTCATTTCCTTGTTGTCTTGTCGGGTTCGGGAGGCTCTGCCCTCTTTGTTTATTTGTGTGCATGCATGTGTTTAATAGAGACAAACCCTGACCTAAATTCTACAGTCCACTCCCAGTTTCATTTCTTTCTCCATTTTAAATTTTCAGTTAAATTCCAGTCTGCTCTAATGGCTGCTTCTCTGTCCAACATTGTCTCATGTGGCCAGGTGCTTAAACAAATGAATGAAAATCTGGGGATGCAAATGTAATGGAAAGTAGCATGTGTTTGTATGACTGTGTGTGATCTTTTATCTTTACAACGCAGACACACACACACACACACGCACATACACGCACATACACGCGGTTGACCAGGATGGGTGGTGTGGAGAGAGAAGGAGAAAGGGAAGGTGGAGGCAAAAATGTGCAGCTGCTGAATGTATTACTACCTGTTTGCTTCCTGAAACCTGATGTCTCCCTCAGGCTGTTGATGCAAATGCTGATGTCAGCTTAGTTAAATAAGTTTTATCATTTCATTTCCTTTTCTTTCTCTTGGACTCCAGCTCTTTTGTTGGTTTGGACCACTAGAAAAGTGGACATGTGAGGCTGTGGCCAGTTTAGTCTTTAATATCTGCAGTAATAGTTGTTGTATTTATATTTTTGACTGCTGTTTTTAAGCTACATGTCTTATATTTTGGGGTACTTTCTACTGCTTACTCCAGTTAAGACAAAAGCACACGAGTCCTTGGCTCTCTTTAAGGTGGCGTTGTCACAAGGAGCTTCTCCTCGGTCCATGGATACATCTGAAAATGTGTTCATAGTGTTGTTTTATTTTTTAAAACTCTTAAATGACTGTATGTGTCAAACCTCTCTGTGTGCAGATTTTCACCTGAGCACTGATGTATCTTAGTGCTCCAGCATTTACGGTCCTCCATAAAACCAGTATTTTAAACTCACGGAGCTGTCGGACAACATCAACATGCCAAAGCAATGCCTTTATTTCATATTTTGTATGTCCATTTGCAATAATACGCAACTTTTGTTAGACTATAGTTGCGTGAAAACTGAGTGCAGTGTGTGTGGAAACGATTAGAGAATGCCTTAGGAATGTAAACAGTTTTCACATTTGTCTGCGTCAGTGTGAACACCGCCTGAGAGTCTCCCTCCCACTGCCAGTGGAGAGGAAGGGAGGGAGGAGGGAGGTGTAGAAAACAGTTAGACCGCCAGCATTGTCCCACAATCACATCTTTCAAACTTGGTCATTGTATCCTTTTTTTTTTTTGCTCTGTATAATTTTTTTGTCATTTTTTTCCCCCACACTCCGTTAATATTGCTTTTATCCTCCGCTATCTTCTATCTTATGTTTTTGTGTCATTCTTTTCCTCTGCTTCTCAATCTGTCTCCTGCTGATTGCCTCCAGTAGAAGGCCTGTACAGAGGGAGCACGGACACACACACACACACACACACACACACACACACACACACACACACACACACACACACACACACACACACACACACACACACACACACACACACACACACACACACACACACACACATCCATGCTGTGAGAAACAGGAACAGGAGAGGTGGGGGTTGCTTCCTGTCTGGCTGTGTGTGTGTTTTCTGTGTGTGTGTGTGTGTGTGTGTGTGTGTGTGTGTGTGTGTGTGTGTGTGTGTGTGTGTGTGTGTGTGTGTGTGTGTGTGTGTGTGCTGGCATGCATCCAGGTAGTAGAAGTGCCGGGCAAGGAGAGCATTTTTGTTTTGATGGTCACACAGGAGACACTCGCTGAAGTTTATTTAAAGGAGTTTCGTGTTATAGGCAAAACAAAATATCTCTGGAAGAACAGTTTTATATATTAATATATCTTTTTTTTTATTCTGACATTTCCCTTTAACCTTCTATTTAATCAGATTTTTTTCCTACATGCTTGCTGCACTGCTGCTCTACACGGGAGGAACTGTAAATACTAAACCCTGCAGAACAAGAAGGAGGAAGAGAAAGAGGCGTCCCACTTTGTGCTTCTATTTCAGTAACAGTTGAGTCATAGACTTCTGCATTCAATACCAGGCGAAGTTTGAAAAATCAACAAATTCCTGGATACACTTATTGCTGAAGCTTCAAGAACTCCAATAACCATAAAGATGAAAAAAAACGGCAAAAAAAAAAAAAATTTGGTTTCTCCTTTTGTGACTGTGTATCCTAATTGTAGTCACAAATTACAAACATGCCTGCTCTTTTTTGTGAAACACAAGTAACATGTAATGTGGTTTTCTGTGTAAAGCTATAAAAAAGATACCAATATAATTGATAATAAAGTTATCGCTTCAATTTCTCGGCTACCTGGGTGCGTTGAAAGATCTTTTTGAATATTTTTTTCACCCAGATGAACAGAGGAGACTTCGAGCCTCATAGAGGAATTCTGAAAATGCATACAGAACAGTAGTAAAGGATGATAAACAACCTGCTGAAGTTTTCCAGAGATAGTATTCATTTTTCTGAAGATCGGTTGCTTCTCCTCATGACTTGGATGTAATAAATGAGAGCTTTAAGCTGGGGCTGCGTAAGAGGAATGCATTTCGTGGTCCAATAACCATCCATCGTTTTCTAGAAATGTGCTTTTCACACAACATAAATTGGACAGCAAGAGTTGCAGGTTAAGATTTTACACAAAACAATAAATTATTCCACAAATATAATGCATTATTATATATTAAACATTTTGCATAATGAGTACCATTAATGTACAATATTCTAACCTAAATAAAGGTTTTGAATACCTCCTCCACCACTGATCATTTTTGATGTTTACATGTAGATTTGCAGTACTTGGACCTCCTCCACGTTTATTATGCAATACTCTTTGTTTCTTGGTATTTTACTCCAGAAATGGAATGGCCTTTCTAAAACACTGTATTTCACAATGTTAGCTTACTAAGATTGTGCTGCTGTTTTGTTTTTTACTGCTATTGTTCTTTTTTTCCACTTTCAACCATAACACTCATGTCCATATATAATTAAAGTGATACACGGTGAGCAATACTAACTTTTTTGTATTGTTTTTCACATTTTGGGGGAGAAAAGCAACCCTATTCCTGCATTTCTTTAGTATTGGGTGGAATACTTCTTTAGAAAAAGAAAGATCTCTCATTCAGGCTATTTACGTAGTAATACTTCATAACATACGATTTTTTGTTGATGAAGGATTGCAGAAAAAAGTGCGGGTTAATACTAATACTTGTCTTAAAGATGAAGACTACACAGCAAACAGCATGAGGCAGCAATTACCTATTTCTGCCCCAGGCGAGACACTACACTGTACTAAGAAAAAACCTTCTTACAGGGTGGAGCTGTGTACACACATTATTGTCTCCACCTATATGTCTAATACAATAGCAAGAAGATGATATGTGTGTGAGTGGGTCTCTGGTGTTTACCTGTGTGGAGGACACCTGTAAAAGAGGTTAAACCTGTTCCCTCCTGTGTGTGTGTGTGTGTGTGTGTGTGTGTGTGTGTGTGTGTGTGTGTGTGTGTGTGTGTGTGTGTGTGTGTGTGTGTGTGTGTGTTTGGGGTCAGTCCCCTGAGGAGCTGAGGATGATGGGATTGCTTTGTTGTTTAAACAGGCACTAGCCGTGGGCCTGTGTGAGTGAGTGTGGGTGCTGTTATGTGCAGCGATGCTATGTTGAAAAGGACAACAAGCATGCAGAAGGGTGACACACAGGAGGCGGACAGAAATATAAAAAAAAAGAGATATCCACTTTTATGATGCTATTCATGCAAAAGACCTCTCAGACCACAAAAATCCAGAATCTAATTAAATGTTAAAGGTATCAAATCCTCCAGAATAGAGAACAATTTTAATCCTGTGTCAGTTTACAGTCTTTGTCTGTAATAAACATCAATAAACATATAAAAACATAGAAGACATACAGAAAAGGTGTGTGTGCATGCTTGTCTGTTGGCAAAGATTCCGATGAGGCATAAACAGAAAGCAAAAGAGAGAGAGAGAGAGAGAGTCCATTGTATGAAGCATTACAATGAGGCAGCATCAGCTCAACATACAGAGTCCATCCATCCCTTTCCTGCCTGCACAACACTTTATCTGTATGGATTCTGGAGAGTATGCACATAGTATGTTTTAACTCTTGTGAATTTCAATGAGCCTGTGCATGCTGTGCGTTTGCAAACGTGAATGTGTGCAACCGGGTAACTGAGAATGGGTGTAATTACGGGATTTACTTGCTATTGTCTCACAGCAACACGAGCGTCCAGAGGCTTTTCAAAAGAATCCTAACAGCACTCCTTCCCGCTGTCTGATATAAGAACATGGAAGGCCGACAATGAAGGGTCAAGCAGTATCATAGTCATTTTTAAAGCCTCAAAGTCACATTTTTATTTAACATTGGAGCTTAACTGTGAATCATACATGCCAGTCAGTGAAAAGTAAAAAGACTGAAGCACTCTGGGAATCTTTCCTGGAGGCGTTGGTGAAGCGTCACATTTTGGTTCTATTTATAATCATTCTTCACTTTTTATGTAAGGAAAAAATTTAATGACACTGGGGTTATTATGTATACCACTCACACAATTTTCTTTAAAAGAGGATATCAAATGTTTTAATGATATTTGAGAGCTGGTTCTGCAAGGAGACACACTTCATTTCCGCAGCGTGCCGCCCAGTTTATATATATATATTTATTTATTTTTTGTATAAATAGCATAAATGATGTGATGAAGCTTGTTACCACTTAATTTGACTAGATGTAACTTTTTGGGGGGATATAATTTAATCAGCAGCTCTCAGACTCAGTGCTATGTTTGTCCCAAATTAGTTTGGCTTAAAACAGCACACAGCATCTCCAAGCCCAATGTCACATGAGAGGGTCACCTGGGCAGCCTGGCTAATGTGCCCCTCCTGACTTACAGAGTCTGTGTGTCTGTGTTCTATATCTAGAATTTAATTAATTGTATGAAGAAGCTCACATTAATCAAGATGTAAAGACTTTAAACTGTGAATGTCAAACTTTGTATCCGGTTGGATGGCTGGATTCCTCGTTTATTCCAGCAGCGATGGCAGTCCCGTGTTGTGGCCGCCTGGAAAATGCAAAGAATTATGGGCTGCATACCAACCCTTGACAATGCCCTCTTCACTACCTCGTGCCTGTCCTAACTAACTGTCTCCTTATGACCCTACAAAACGATCCCATCCCGTCGCCCTGGTAACATCGGACCACTGATGACTAGGCACAAAAAAAAAAAAAAACTGAAATCCTGAGGTAATAATGTAAAATGAACCAGGTAGTAAGCAGATCACGGCAGACCATTGCATGCTGGATAATTGCTGAGGTTCCAGTCAAGTGTTGATTTTTCAGTTATCAATTATTTGCATATGGAGCGTGTCGAGAGTTGTTTGTTGACTCGGCCCCAGAGTCAGATATGCCTTTAGAGATGGGTGTGGCATTGTATGAACACACACCTTTTACACCTTCGGCTGGAAGTTTATCTAAACGATCTAGCCTCACCTAGCACAGAGACTTCCTGGAGTCTCTTCGTCACCGTGGTGGAAGGCTGATTCTGTTCCCTTTGGACAGAGACAGACTGTTTTACCTGTTTCTATTCTTTGTGCTGCTAAGCTAAGCTAAGCTAAGCTAAGCTAACCAGTTGCTGGCTGGAGCTTCATATTTACCAAACATATATGAGAGTGGTATCAATCTGCTCGTCTAACTGTTGGCAAGAAAACCCAAGAAACCTATTTCCCCAAATATGAAATTGTTTCTTAAACAACAACTTAAAAACAGAACGAGGTGAAAACCATTTGAATGGTTAAAAAAAAAAAAAAAAAAAGATACAAAACTGGGACAGTTTAAAGAGGTAAAATGATTGGACAGAAAGCTTGAGGATTGGATCTTGTGAGTAAGAATGACAGCAGAAAATGACGTGAAAGAGATGAGGTGCAACAGCTGGTGGTGATTGACAGGTCACCACCAGCGGGGAGAACTCTGGTTGTAGTAAAGCAGGGGGAAGGAAAGAAAAGAGGGACAGAAAATGTCTTTTTAATATGTTTGTTGATTGCTCTAGCCTTTCCATGCATGTTTTTTTGATGTAGACATAACAAACCACGTGGAATCTAATAGTTGATGTGTTTGACATGTGTGGCAGCAGTTGAGACTAAAGAACTGTTTTAATTATAATGAGCTGTGATATGGGCGGCTGTGGCGTAGTGGAGAGCAAGGTAGCTCTCCAATCAGAGGGTCGGTGGTTCGATACCCGGCTTCGGCAGTCGATGTGTCCTTGGGCAAGACACTTAACCCCAAGTTGCTCCCGAAGGCTTGCCATCGGTGTGGACTGGATGTTGCATGAATGTTAGTTAGAGTCTGATGGTGGCACCTTGCATGGTAGCCTGTCATCAGTGTGTGAATGGGTGAATGATATGTAATATACTACTGACTGTAAGTCGCTTTGGATAAAAGCGTCTGCTAAATGACTGTAATGTAATG